>NW_015558577.1:1135893-1160366 GCF_001515605.1 Sinocyclocheilus anshuiensis | reverse complement strand
GTGCGCTGAGGCCGAGGCCTCCGGCCAGAGAAGCTTATGCTAAGTGGTGGATCAGGATGCTATTCCATAGCGTCGAGTCCTCTGATCTCCCCTCTCCTTTGTGGGTCAAGATTCACTCCTCCAGAAGTTGGCCTTCGGGATGGCGAGCCCCGCCTACTTTAGCCACTCCGGGCTCTTTTGTTCTTTCGCCCTAGCTCCAGCGTCTCGTTCCCTCGAGGAACTAGGGTTACATACGTAACCTGAGATGTTTTATATGGTTCTTACGTTGACCCATGACATCACAAAAGCACGGGCTTGAGAAAGCAGTTTCTGTCAAAGTGATGCTAATTTGCTGACTTTTTTATATGCGGTTTGCTTGCATTGTAACACAACCACCACAGTTTTCACAGAATAATATTGCAGTTAGTCACCCTAAGAGTCAAACGACCTGCAAATTTGCTGAGTTTGGTTTCTACCTTCACTACTTTAAAACATAAATATATAGTTCAGTCATGAAACTCTAGATGGCGCAGGCTGACGGGTTGTTAACGTAACTGATGATATTCAGAGAGTTAAACAACTTGGCACAAGCTGATTGGCTCATGCTGCATATGCAGCCAATGAGCTTACTGCCTTGCATTTATATGGCTGGCTAGCATTCACTAGAGATTCCTGCAGCACGCTTTCAGAGTTTCTCTGGAAACCCTCCACCTTCCCCAGCTCCACCTGTATAGATCTGCTAAGGGTTATTTTATATGTTATTTGTGCAGCAGCAGTATGTCTTAAATACTCACGGCACCAAATACATTAACATTGTCATATCCATCACCATGCTAAAATCTTCCGAGAGTTGTCATGATTGAACTAACATAGTAACATTATGCAACTCTTTCCAAGAAAATAGCTTGTGCTTTAGATTGGCAAAGTAATGCTGATTAGAACCTATTTAAGACATTTAGACATTTATGATGTCACAGCTTTGAAAGTGGTATAATGTGCTCTTAAAAGTAATTTAACCACTTAAACAAAAGTTTGCAAAGAAATAAATAGCAGTTTGACTGCTATGATAACGTAAACTCGCACGAGATGAAGATTCTAGTCATATCAGTGGCAATTTTATTCAATTCCAATTTATTTGAATAGTGCTTTTCACAATAAATATTAGAATTGTTCCTTATCAGCATTATTGCCCTAAAACCCCTAGTGATCAAGACAGTGGTGAGCAAAAACTAGGAACAAATAAATGCATCGTCAAATTGTATTCATATTTTATTTTATTTATTTCTTACTGTCAAAAACCAGTCACATCAAAAGAATCAAATAATCATGATCAGTCGATGATATGATTTACAACTTGTCTTTTTAACACAAAATGAAATGGTAATAATATCAAATTTTTATAAATGTATTAAAAAATGTTTGCATTGAACATTTAATATCTTGACATGTTAACTTTGACAGATTTTAAAATTGTTTAAATAATTATCTTTGATGTTTTTCACTCAACATTTTTGCCGACCCCCTAACACCCTTGCAAACCCCTGTTTGATTGCTAAAAACTTTTGCTTTTCCAAAATATTTCCAAACAATTGTCTATAGGTAGGTATATGGCAGTTTAAGACCACTGTCATACTGGTCAGCGAAACATGAACTAAGGTTACTTGAGGAAAATTTAAATGATCCATTAATGAAGAAATATGGTGAGAATTATGCAACAGATTAGGAATACCATACCTCTCATTTCACACCTGCATGTGTTTTTTTTACTTATACTGTGGAATATCTGGCAACACAGGTTTCATTTGTTAACATTAGTTAACTACATCAGTTAACATGAACTAACAATTAACAGGACTTCTAAAGCATTTATTATTATTAGTTTAATAATTACGCAACGTTAAATACTACATTAGGATCAACCATTGTATTTGTTCAAATTAGTTAATGCACTGTGAACTAATATGAACAAAATTGACTAACATTAACAAAGGTTAATAAATGCTGTAAAATACAGTATTGTTTACTGTTAGTTCATTTTAGCTAATGCATTAACTAATGTTAACAAATGAAATCTTATTGTAAAGTGTTACTGCAGATCCTTTTGAATCCAAAAGTCTGATGTATGTACATGATGCATGTGTGTGTATGTTTACTCCAATACAGGCCCGTATCAGGATGATTTTGGCCTACCTCTTTGCCCAGCTGTGTCTGTGGGCTCAGGGAAAACCTGGTGGTCTCTTAGTTCTTGGTTCAGCAAACGTGGATGAGAGGTGTGTCTTTATGTTCTTTCTTTCAGTATCCAACTGTCAATAGTAATGAAGGTTGCTTAAAAGAAAGTATTATTTGTCTTTGCAGCTTGACTGGATACTTCACAAAGTATGACTGCTCCAGTGCTGATATCAATCCCATTGGAGGTGTTAGTAAGATGGACCTGAAGTGCTTTTTGCAGTACTGTGTAAAACGCTTCCATCTCGCTGCCCTCATAAGGTGTGTAATCCTTCCTTTTGGTGCACATTTGCTGATCAAATAACTGATGTAGTTACATAATCTTGATTGTTTTGGCCAACAAAACTGAAAAAATCACATTGAGTGAAAATTAAAAGAGGGACAGTTTAAGGGGAGGCAGACCACTCATAGAAAAATGAATGGGGGAAATGCTTTTTTCTTAACTAATATGCATGGCCAGCCTGAAAACAGTGTTTAGGCATGATAAAAAAGATAAATATATTTGTGTGTGTGTGTGTGTGTGTGTGAGTGCTGCATTTATTTGATCAAAAATACAGTATAAACAGTAATATTAAAAATTGTATAGTTTAAAATAGCTGTTTTCTATTTGAATACATTTTTAATATGTTATTTATTCCTGTGATGGCAACACTGATTTTTCAGTAGTGATTACTCCAGTTTTCAGTGTCGCATGATCCTTCAGAAATCATTCTAATATGCTGATTTGGTACCCATCTTCTGTACAGCATTTTGGATGCTCCACCAACTGCAGAGCTTGAGCCACTGACTGATGGCAAGATCGTCCAGACTGATGAGGTAAACATAGTCAACCTCATTCACTGATAAAAATTAGGTCTTGAATACTACTGCATTTATA
Source organism: Sinocyclocheilus anshuiensis (assembly GCF_001515605.1). Taxonomy (NCBI): domain Eukaryota; kingdom Metazoa; phylum Chordata; class Actinopteri; order Cypriniformes; family Cyprinidae; genus Sinocyclocheilus; species Sinocyclocheilus anshuiensis. The sequence goes on along the minus strand of NW_015558577.1, from coordinate 1,157,284 downwards.
AGTCATTGTAATTGATTGAGACGGGATGTGCAATGGACTGCACAACTGTGTGTGGCAATAGTTGTCCAGTACTGTCTGACATATATTTAAACTGGCTAATGTACTGTTTGACAGCCATATGACTCCTGCAGTAGGCTGTGTATTTTTCTAAGCCATCTTCTCAGTCAAGCTGATTTTGCTTTTCTTTGCATTCATGTGATTTCTGCAGTTTGAAACACAAAGCAGAATCATCACAAGCAATTCTTGTTGTCATTAAACATCTAGCACGTCATGGGAAAACATAATCCAAAAGCATTGCATCCATTACTGATATTTCAAACTACAGCTTGCATTCATGTCACTTTTTGGTATATTTAATCTAAATGTATGTAAATAAAAAAATATTCAGTTTACTTCACTTTAATCACTGGATGGTGCAAATGTGTCTCATGTTACATATATGAATTACATTTTAAACAATGACAGATTGGAGATGATTATTGTGTGTTATATGCCTACGTGGCTTCTGCTAATTTTTTAGTGGCTTTTACAAAGTGGTAGGGATGGAATCAACTTTGGCAAAATGGTCAAATAGCAATTAAAATTCTGTTTAATTAGTGACTTTCAATTAGTTTTTCATTTTAATATTTAATTAATATTATATTTTAGGACATTTAAACTATTCAGTTTTAGGTGAAGTAAAAAATATACATTATATTTATTCTATATATCTTGTAGTAAATAAATCAGTGTAGGATTTGTAATTGAGTGAAATGAGAACCTGTCTGATGTCTGATATTATTGCAAAGTATTGTGGATATTTATTTTATTTATTTTTAATTTATGTAATTTTTATTTTTTTATTATTTATTTATTTTTGTTTTCCACTTACTTGTTCAAGTTGTCCTTATTTTTATAGGGCATGTTTACTATGCTGCTGTGCCCTTATGTGCTTTTTCCATCACAGTGTGCATGCAGACAGATAGTTTTACAGCTCTGAGACCTTACACATGTGTTTCTGTGCTTCCCTCCCACAGGCTGACATGGGAATGACCTACTCAGAGCTGTCTGTGATTGGCAGACTCAGGAAGATCTCCAAGTGTGGCCCATACAGCATGTTTTGCAAGCTGATTCACTCATGGAAAGAGACCTTCACTCCCTCGCAGGTCAAACATGCCCTAAACATTACAGTACTCATAGTGCCTGATACTTTTAAAAGCAGTAAATACTAATATTTGACCACTGTTATTTTATGACCAGTAGAGCAATGCCATGCTTTGTGCAAATGCCATTTTTTGGGGTTTTGCAGGTGGCTACTAAAGTGAAACATTTTTTTAGGATGTACTCAATCAACAGACATAAGATGACAACAGTAACACCCTCTTATCATGCTGAAAACTTCAGTCCAGATGATAACCGCTTTGACCTCCGTCCTTTCCTTTACAACACACAGTGGCACTGGCAATTCCGCTGCATCGACAATGAGGTCAGCAGTTCTACAGAACAATGTGATTTCATTAGGCTGTATTATACAAGCTTTAATATTGAAACTTTACACAAATACTGTACATATATATATATATATATATATATATATATATAGATAGATGTAAATGTTTGTCTGAAGATGTTTGTACGTAGTTTTTCTATTTGTATGAAATCCATTCTGTTTTTCTGTTGTATAGGTGGCTATGATGGAGTGATATGGAAGGTGTATGTACAACTGTTATCAGAAGCCATTGATCCTTGGTCCAAAAATTCATCTCGGCCGCTGATGTTATAGTGAGCGCTCAGCAGTTCTCTGCACTCTTTCTGTTTGGCTGCACATGCACTGCAACTTGTTCTAGTTATTGTTTTTCTTAGGATGTATAAATCCTAAATAATGTCTTCAGTTATGTTCGCATTTTAATGCAAATAATCAGGTTTGCGATTATTGAAATTGTGTATGGTAATGGTGGTTTAAAAATAAAACAATACATATGAAATTGTTCATATGCAGTTACTGTTAAATAAGATATCTGTAACTTGCACTTTCATAATCTTTCATTGAATAATTTGCCAAGAAACAACCATATTTGCCCAGATCAGCTCAAGTATGTAGTGTAAATGACTCTATAACCAAGCAAATTAAATGACTGCAGCATTTTTCAAGAACACAGGCATGCCAGTGATATAAGAGTGATGACTGGGTCATTCCTTGCAGAACTCTGTAATATAATAAATATTTCTACAAAAAGGATTATGCTCTTTATATAGTATGCTTTGGTAAAGCTCAGGCACTTAAGGTTTCTAAATTGTAGCTTGATTATCTGCAAGAAAACAGGAATGGATAAGTCACCCCAAAAATGACAATTCGGTCATTATTTACTCACCCTCATGTTGTTCCAAACCTGTATGACTTTCTTTCTAAGTATTTTTGTTATTAAGGGGTCATATGATGCTGCTAAAAAGAACATTATGTGTTAGAATGAGCCGTTTTAGGTAGGCGTGGTTGACTCTTAACTTTTATAAAGAATATCTCTTTGGATTTGAGACTTTAGTCTTTGCAACTTTACAGATCTTCTTTATGCACCAAGAGCTTGTAACACTCCAAAGAGAAAAGAATGTTGGTAAACAAACTGTTTTGGTTACCATTGACTTTATTTTTATAGACATGGTTGTTCTTGAAAATATCTTATGTTTTACGACCACAGAAGAAAGAACGTCATGCAGGTTTGGAATGACATGAGAATTAGTAAATAATGACAGGATTTTCACTTTGGGATGAACTATGCTTTTAACTTGAGGGTAATTTTTGAAATGTAAAAACTTAATAAATAAGTGTTGACGTGGGAAAACAGAATGGAACGTTTTAAAGTGAGACAAAGCAACTAATACAGCAAATCATCTTTTTTTTTTTTATCTTTTGCTAATGCTACTGTTGTCTGTGTTGTTGAAAAGCCGCTGGTTATAGTTTTCCCACCAAACATATCACTTCCTAAAAAATGATTTTGGAAGCAGCTTTTTGTTTAGATATTATAGTTTCAAAGACTAACAGGATAGAATGTGATGGTGAGGACAAAAATGCAATGAATTGATTACCAATTTACAAAACAAAAACAAAATAAAAGTGTGATTTTCATATTTTATTCATTATGGCGTACAAATGTAGATTTGAAAGATATTTTAAAGTTTGAACGGTACTTTAAAGTTGTCTTAAGGCAGAAAGCATGAGACAGCGGATGTGGACGAGTTGGGTGTCAGAGAATTGACTTCCTCTTTGTATGTGTGAAACGGTCTGAACACACACACGTTGGTACAGCTATCATACACACACGCGCGCGCACAAACGTTTTATATACATATAAATGAGAAGAAAAAATAGTTTATTTCAGGGAGATTCATTAATGTATTATTTAACTGTTATTATAACCCGTATAAAGAGTGTCGCAAGTAAATCCCCACGCTTGCTCAATCCGTTTGCAGCTCATGACGCAAATGAACTCGAAGGAAAATTTAGGACAAGCTGAACACTATAGGCTCATAAATCCCAATCATTTGCCTAGATTAAAATGACCCTTCATTATAAACAAAGACGGACGTTTATTTGATCGACGGAACGCAATATAACACCAGCAGAAGATAATGCTCTTCTTTCGAATGAGTTCTATTTAGTGATTCTTTTGAACCGGTTCGCACAGTGTTTTATCACTTGCCTTCAAAAACACCTTAAACTTCAGCATGTGACGAGCTCTATATAATATTTAATATATAAAACATTGTGGAAAAACATCAGAATGTAACAAACGTGATTCAACAAGTGAATTTTTAGAGGGTGAACTGATTCATTGTAAAGAATCATTCGAACCGATTCGGTAAAATGAAACTTGACTAGCTAGTGCTCTGACATGAGCGAGCAGAACGTTTCATTTGAGTGCGTGAGCTGAGGGTATGGGAGGAGTTGACGGCTCCTAAAAACACCTCGAGCACTGTTGCTCTCGCTTTAATGTTACACTGACTCAGTACGGTGGGAATAAAAACAAGTGCGTCTCCACTATAGCGAGACTGTCACTTTATTTACAGACATGGGCAGAAGACTCGTTTAGGTTTGTCCTTCGTCACTACCGATATCTTTAACGCCCTGTTTGGGATTTATTTGGCATATTTGGAGACTCGTAGCGACTGTCTAGATCAGGGGTGGCGAACTCCGGTCCTGGAGAGCCGCAGTCCTGCAGAGTTCAGCTCTAACCCTAATAAAAACTCACCTGCCTGAAGCTTCCTAGTAACCCTTCAGGCCTTGATTAGCTTGTTCAGGTGTGTTTGATTAGGGTTGAAGCAAAACTCTGCAGGGCTGCGGCTCTCCAGGACCGACGTTCGCCACCCCTGGTCTAGATGGAAGAAGAAGAGCCGCTACTGACTGGCAGCATTAACCGGGACTCTGGTGATTATGGATCTCATGATAATGGTGAACATTATCAACATGAAGAATCACCAGGATCAAGACGCCTGTCCTATTCAGTGACTGACGATTCTTACCCTGTGTACGAGGGTACGTATGTTTTTATCAGTCTGACCTGACAAAAGTGTCCTGACTTAGCCTTTAAAACTTTTCCTCAACCTTGTTCTGCTGTCTTGTAGTTTATCCGTTATCTCTGTGTGTTATTTAATAAAAGTCTAAAGGTTGTGGCTTTGTGAGGCTGGTATCATATTCATTCACCTCTGTTTGGGTTCTGTCTTTGCTGTCAGACAAACACACCATTGTCTTCTCATTGCCTCTGCAGGTCATCTACTTTGACTTCATTTGTTGCTTTCATCAAATTACAAGTGAAGATAGTTAGACATATTGAAAATGTATTTTTATTGTTTACAGTTAATGTAATATTCGTTTTCATATTTTAGCAGAAATCTGGGGCAGCTAAAGGTGTTTTGGGTGGATGTGTGAAAATCTTGTTCAGACTTGTTATAAAAAGTGTTGCAAAATACAATTCGGAACATTATGTCAAGGTAATCTGAATGTCAAACTGACTAGTTTGTTTTAGTCTGTGATTTTGGCATGTTTAGAAAAAAGTTATTATTCGTCGACATTAGTTAGCTAAATTAGTTATCACGAACTAACAAATAGCAGTACATCTACAGCATTTATTAATCTTAGTTCATTTTTATCAACATTTATGAAAACATTTTTCAGATCAAAACTTTTATATTAACAATAGATAAACTGAACTAACATGGACATTGATTAAAAAAAAAAAACATCAACAAAGGTTAATAAATGCTGTAAAAATATATTGCTGTTAGTTATATGTAGTAATATAATAAAATATGTGCATGTTAGTTATTTTATGTCTCCAGTACGAAGTCAAATGAAACTTTCAGTGGCTCTTTATTGTTCTACTTAGCGTAATCGCTCAAGGATGGTTTGGATTTGCTGGCTCATTTCCTGTTGAGAAGTTCAGGTTTGGTAGCTCCTGAATATCCTGTGACACTTAAAAATATGCCTACACACATAGTTTTACAATCAGAATATTATTTTTTTCAACACAGGGTAGAGGTACAGGTCATAGAATGATCCAGTAAATTTTGCACCAGATTTTGCTCTGCGAGTGGTTAAATTGGGAGTGCGAGTGCAATATGGGAATGATTTTTAAGGAGCCAAAATATATTTTACTATGTTTTTGTTTAGATTACAGATAATTTAATAGTTTCACTTTGTTTAATATTACAAGATCTCCAATGCAAAACCTTTTGGGACATTTTTGCAAAAAAAGTCAAACGCATGAACAAAATTCACAGCTAAAACTTTTAATTAATTTATTTTTTTGTTTATTTGTTTTTCCTTTAACACAGATGCAGACCTCTATATCCAGCAGGCTGTTGTATTTATTGAAGATGCAATTCAGGTTATTATTATTTTTTTCTAACATTTTTAAAAATTATTTTTATATTGATTGAATGAATGTCTGATTTCCCTGTTTGTGCTCTTTCCCACAGTATCGATCCATCAATCACAGGGTTGATTCTGGGTCCTTACGGTTATATAGATGGTATTATTCCAAAATTTGCCAGTGGTAAGCAAGCAGAAATGTATGCTTTTTATTTAAGATTTTTTTTCTTTGCCAGCCATGTGCCATACAAATGCAAAACAGTTACTACGGCAACACTGGAATTGTGAAAAATTGCTTCATAGGTTTATATAAAAACATGATTGCATTTTAGTTTATTTGGTATCAGTATTCACACTCTGTAGTTGTGTCTAAATCATAGTATAGGTGAGCCAAATCCATCAGTAACAAGACTCGGAGAGCCTTGCTTTCAGTCATTACTCAATTTTGACAAAATGTAGGTACTTTGTTTTTCCTTTTCATTGCATACCGTAGTTATTTCAATCAGTGTTTCTCAACTGGTAAAAAAACAAAAGTGGTACACCTAAAAGTTGACAAAATAACTTTTAGCAGATTATATATATATAATAATTTTTTTTTTTTTTTGGAAACTATTAAACCATTATGGTCTGTTACGATCCAGACAGTTCCAATGGATAACATCAAGTCTCACCCACAATTTGTCATTCAAGAAGCCTTTTTACTTGGATATATGTCCCATTAAGGAAGATAAAAAGCTAATTGGGACAATCCCTTCAATATTCCCTGCCTCAACGTCCTGTTATTGGAGATACTGTACGTTAACACAGACAAGAAAACTAAGATCACAAAGCCATTTCATAGTTCTTTAAGCTTTATTTACAGAACCTTGTTGTTGGATTGGATCAGACATGTTGTCAATTACCACAGAAAGGTTAGACTTGTCTCTTAATTTGTAAAATCAAATAAAATTCACATTCTAGAGGGTTTAAAAGCAGAAATATTCCTTGTATTTTACATTACACAACATTACAAAATGTTCGTTTTTGGAGCTATTAAGTTGTCCATGTCATCCTTTTGTGGTGTGATTACAGTTCTAGGTAGAAGAGCTTCTACAGTAATAATGCATTACCAGTATAGTTCCTGTGGGTGGAATGTAAACAGCACTTATAGTTACATCATGTCCCTTTCCGGTATCCTTGCAGGGATAGAAATTAAAACCTGCCAAATGTGGGTGAAAATCACCCATGCTGGGTTACACATATCAACTCACTAGCCAGTTTGGTGGGATGTGATTAGTAAATCTATCATTTTACACGCCATCGCTAGCACTTCCCATAAAAACAGCCTCCAACATTAGCAAAACAAAGCAAAAAGAGACGAGACAAATATCCTGCAATGACAAAGTGAGCCACTCACAAAGTTTACTATTGTATTACATTAACAAAATTTAGATTGTGCATTGTGCATTTTTCAAGAATAAATATGTTTTTTTTTTGGCTTGAATAAAGTCTTCATATAGAGAATTATATCCGATCTTTTTTCTTTCCATTAGCCCTTTTTTGTGACCAGCTTACTGTCTTCCAGAGCACTTGGAGAGTATCAAGCCGTTCTCAGTTCCTAGGGGTCCGATAAATGCCGCATGTCCAAGACTTCTGCGTGTCATTATACAGATGCCAAAGCACCCTTTAGCGTGTTTATTGCAATGCGCCGTATTTAAAAACATTTGTCATCAATATACTGATATGAAGGGCATGAGAATTTTACATTCGTTAAATTAAATGCTGGGATATAATTTTGTTATGATGGTATGATATTTTGGGGCATTATTTTCAGACACCTTGGGAGAGAGAACAGGTTGGTATTGTTTTAATGGATGAAAGGCTTCAGTTCTCAGTAAGTTGACATTTGTAAGGAAACATTTGGGATACATTTTTGAAATTACAGCCTGTCCACTAATCTTCAGTGTTTAACATTAAACATTCATTTTGGAGTAAGCTATATTTAAAAATTAAATGCTGTCACAGAGATTTTTTTGTGTGTCTGATTTTGATAATCCACTTTATGTGCAATATTTCTGTTTTGGCTATTAGAAGTTCTAAATGGCCAATAACCTAATTTGCCTAGTGAAGGAAAAGGCTCATTTAAAGGGGTCATATGATGCGATTTCAATTTTTCCTTTCTCTTTGAAGTGTTACAAGCTCTTGGTGCATAAAGAAGATCTGTAAAGTTGCAAAGACTAAAGTCTCAAATCCAAAGAGATATTCTTTATAAAAGTTAAGAGTGAACCACGCCTACCTAAAACGGCTCGTTCTAACACGCCCCCACATGTCTACATCATGATGTGGGAAGATTTGCATAACTCTGCCCAAATGTTCAAGCAAAGAAAGAAGGCGTAATTTTATTCTCGCTGTAGTATTGTTGCTGCCGCCATGTCGTGAAGACGCTGTGTTTCGTTGTGAAAGCGAAACTACTTTGTTTGGCCTTCCAAAAGAGGATGATATCTGCTTCATCATGCGTAGAGCTGGTCCGTGCTGGTCGCTGAGGAAATACATCAATTTCGCGCTGTGGATTGCCAGATCGGCTTTCACTGTGGACAAAGCAGAGTCCAGCCCGGGGTCGTCACATGTCACATTGCCGCAAGCCCGCCGGACGCTCCTTCGTCGAATCCGCCGGCCGCCGCTCACTCTAGCCCCGCCGGCCTGAAAGCGAAACTACTTTTTGTATAAAAAAAAAAAAAACTGGACCTGCAACATTCCTGCAATTATTTTGACCTGTACCCTCTAGCTGCTTATGTGGTCATTTGCTTATGTTTCTCTCTGTCGGGACTGGCTTTCATTGAGACCCCCTCCTCTCTGACCTACACCTCGGACATTCGTTTCAAACCCAAGCCTTGGGAGCCACCGTGTGGACTGACGGAGGGGATTGAGATAGTCTGCCTTTGTATCTTCATCCTAGATGTCACTGTGAAGGTAGAAATCCAGAAATATTCAGTTGACTATTGGGATAGCATTAAACAGGTATTTCACTCAAAAAATGAAAAATCTGTCATTATATGTCATTCAAGCCCATATGACAGAGTTAAACAGACCTCTTTTGTAATATGACTTAAGTTGATTAATATTATATTAAAGAACATATTGGATGTTTTGTGTGTTTTGCAGAGTTATCTGATAGGATGGGAGGAGTTTCGTATGAACAAATGGCTGATTGGTTATATAGTAGTGATTGCAGCATCAGTTATTGATTGGATGTTGAGTATTAGCATGATGTGCAGTGAGGTGAGTTTATAAGAACTACTACAAAGCTGCTTATTTATTGTGCCTCTTTACACTATAACAGTATATGACAATATTTACACTATAAAACAAATTGGCGTAGAAAGTTTTCACTCGAAATTGCTAGTAAATTCCACAAAATAATTACAAAGAAATGGCAATTAACGCATTACATTAAACTGAAGATTGAAATAGTATAAAGTTAAATGTGACAATAAATTACTAAATTAATTCAATATGACATCAATATACCTTTTTAAGTAGTTTCACTAAATTAAATATCGAAAGTCCCCACATGTAATCTGCCCAGCACTATTGGCAAAATAAAATGTGACCCTGCTGGACCACAAAACCAGTCTTAAGTCGCTGGGGTGTATTTGTAGCAATAGCTACAAATTTTGAATGTGTCAAAATTATTGATTTTTCTTTTATGCTAAAAATCATTAGGATATTAAGTAAAGATCATGTTCCATGAAGATATTTTGTAAATTTCCTACTGTAAATATATTAAAACTTAATTTTTGATTAGTAATATGCATTGCTAAGAACTTCATTTGGACAACTTTAAAAAATCTTTTGATTTTTTTGCACCCTCAGATTCTAGATATTCAGGTGATGTATAAATCTCAATTTCGAAAAATTGACACTTATGACTGGTTTTGTAGTCCAGGGTCACAAATGTTCTTATAATTCATAGAAATGCAAGTAAAATGTAATTCTAAATGAACTTCATTAAAGTGCAGTTAAAATTTTAATTTACAATTCTTTTTTTCATTTTTATTTAACTTGCCCTCATTTGAAGAACAGACCAAAATTTAAGTTGTATTTTAAATCTTGCCCTCCATTTTCACTTAAATCTAATTTGCATAAGCACATCAAATATGACCTGAGGGAAATGAAATGAGATGTTAATTTTTGGACAATCTATTCCTTCATCATCTTAAGTAAATGTCTCAGTCAGCTGTCAGCATCAGGTCAGTTGATTGTAATGCTTCCCTGTCATTCTGTCCCACAGAGTTTAAGAGTCAGGAGACTAATTCGCCCATTTTTCCTCTTGCAAAACTCTTCCCTTATGAAGAAAACTCTAAAATGTATCAAAAGGACTCTTCCAGAAATAGCAAGGTAATAACATATTTTCTGTAATAAGGGTTTTTCCCCATAACAGCCTCCATTTAATTCCTTATTTTCACTTCTCAATTTGTGTGCAGTTCCATTCTAATATTATTATTTAAAAATGACCGGATAAACGTTGACCGGATCGGTTCTCTCTGTTTTTCACTCTTTCTGTGGGTCTTAAAAAAGCCTTTTTAAATAAGAGCAGAAAGTCTAAAACTGATAAAGTCATGGCATTAAATGTTGCATACATTGCAAAAGTGATTTTTTTTTTTTTTTCCAAATACAAATATCTAATCATCCTTAAATCAAGATACATTTACATGCAAATGTAAGTTCTTGAAAAATAGAACAAAATTGAGTGAGTTAGTTTAAAACAAAAACAAATATCTGTCAATGGGGTTTAGTTAATAAAATTAGTGTAGTTTTTTTAAATAAATTTAGTTTAGTTTTAATTAGTTATTTAGTTAATCTTAATGTGCAATTTGTAATTGTTATCTGGCCAGTAAAGGAACAAATACCATCCAATCTTTACATTTACACTGAATCATTTAGCAGACACTTTTATTCCAAGTGAGTTGCTACAGTTGACTGAATAGATGTGTTTCTGTAGGACCCTAAGAAGAATGGAGAATGGGAAACCTACTTCAAAAACCTGCCAAAGGCCCTGTCTTCTCTGCTAGTGCTGCTAACGACAGCCAATAACCCTGACGGTACGTCTTCATTTGACTGTAAATGTTGTTAAAGTCTCTCAGGAGGTGCAAATCTCTGAATGACTCAGTAAAGTTTTAGATGATCAGTGACAGATGACATTTTGGCACCGTTGTGTCGAATTCTCAGTCATCTCTGGCTCATTGCAGTGGAGGCTATGAGTCATTGGCTTTAACCACATGACATGATGTCTTGTGACTTGTCACAATGTTCTGTTAAACTTTCACAGGTATCTGTATTCATTTTAAATGTGAAACTGCCTAAAATGGCCTACAACCTTTCTTGTAATCTGTGTGTCTGTCAACGTGTCTTCCTCTCTCAACAGTCATGATTCCAGCATACTCTCTGAACCGTGGCTATTCTATATTTTTTATACTCTTTAGTGTGTTTGGTAAGTTTTAATGGCAATCAATCACACACACACACATACAGACATATACTGCTGGTCAAAACATTGGAATAATATAAGATTTTGCAATATTTCTAAAAGAAGTCTCTAATAATTATTTCTGAAGAAATGTGTCTCTGAGTAATGGCTGCTGAAAACTCAGGAATAAATTGCATCAAATTTGCATTAAATTTGATGCAATTTATTTTAATTTTTTACTGTATTTATTCAGTGCAGCTTTGGTGAGCATAAGAGACTTCTTTTCAAAAACTTTTGACTCATAGTGTATATTTACACGCACGCACACTTCAGTTAATATTACTTGCATTCAAAATTTTCCACCTGCATTAAACATTGACAATTTTTTTTCTTTTCTTTTAGGGACATATTTGTTAATGAATCTAATGACGGCTATTATTTATAACCAGTTCAGGGGATATTTACTGGTGAGTGACGGTTACGTGACTTACATTAGATGTTGTTTTAGGAATTTGTGCTTGTTTGCTAAAAGAATAGTTCAGCAATCTACATTCTGTTATTATTTCCGAACTCATATGTTTTTTTTCCCATGGAGCATAGAATGTATTTGATCATTTCCAAGCTCCTCTTTTCCATACAACAGAACTGACCAGAGCCCATCAAGCTCCAAAAATGACAAAGAAAAAAAAAAGCACAATAAAAGTTTTCCATATGACCCTGTGTTTTCAATTGGTTTTAAGGCATACCATAATTATTATTGTATGGAAAAGAGTGGCGTGAAAATTCTTCAAAAATTCCTCTTGTGTTTTGTGAAGTCATACATGTTTGTGACAAAATGAGGGTCAGTAAATGTTGATTTTAGGTGAACTGTTCCTTTAATTATTGATGTTATGGTCTGTGTGTTTAGATGTCAGTTCAGACGTCTATAATCAGGAGGCGTCTGGGTATTCGGGCTGCTTTCGAGGTGCTGTGCTGTCCAGGCCGAGGGCACACCAGCACTCAGTCTGAAGGCCATGTGTAAGATCCAGTCCTCTCCAGCACTTTAGTCTTTCTTCCTTATAGCAAACATTTACTCTTTATATCTCTAATGTGGTGTTTTATGCCTGGTCACATGACTTTTCCTGTTGCTGCTCAGGGAGCGAGTGGCGGTGAACATGTTTCTGCAGGTCATGGATAGAGTCCACATGAAGTCTTACTGCAGGCAGGCTATCATTAAGGTCAATACAGATTGCAGAATAGTTTGTTATAGTAAATAGTGCGTGACATGGTTGTTTGTTTTACCTGTCTTTTGTTTCCTCCAGGCTGCTCGGCAGTTCCCAGATGGCTTCATTAATGGCGAGGCCTTCCAGAGGCTCTTTAATGAGCTGGATAAGGATTTTATGAAAGAGGTTTGATCGTCTACATTTGTGGAACAGTTTACATTACAGTACATTCAGAATTCAGGAAGTTACACTTTTTGAACAGTTTGTGCAAGTTGGTTAAATTAGTATTAGAATCATTAGGACATTAGTGCATAGCAGGGTTGGGCAAGTTGAGAATTGGTTCCCTTGCATTTTATGAGCTAGAATTTGAATCAGAATGACAGCTGTACACTGTAAAAATTGACTGTGACTTTAACGGTAATATACTGTAAAAATGCTACAGTAAAAACCTGTTAAATGGTTAACGGTAAGTTCCCCTACTATATACGGTGAAAAACTGTATTGGAAATTACATGTAATTTTTACGGTAGTATACCGTTTTTAGAAGTGAAAAAGAGCATATAATTTACAGTGAATAACCGTAAATTGACATTACCAGAATTCCCTGCATTACATTTTAAATTTGATGTTTTTTTGTTGAAATAACTATGTTTCTACTTAGTTTTTTCTTATCAGTTATGTTTATTAGGGTTGTATATTACACCTAATGTTGTTAAATTAATGTTTAGTGCATTATTTCAGTTTCATGTGTGTTACCATGATGGTGTTTAGTGTTTGTGTGAATGACACTGTGCACCTTCTATATATGTTAATATTTAAAAGCTGCTTGTGATGGGCTTTTGTTCATCATGTGACTTTCTCATCACCATCTGCTTTTGGTGGATATCAGTGTATTACAGAGGTACAAAATAGATTTCAGTACTTCAATAGGTTGATATATTAACATTATATCAGTTAATGAAATTACGGTATTTAACTGTAAATTTGAGTTAAAACTATCAAATCTAAAACGTTGCTACTGTATTTTTTATGGTAAAATTCCGGCATCCACAGCTGCCGTTTTTTTACCGTAAATTTTAAGGAATTATTTTTTACAGTGTATGGCAATTCACAAAACGAGTTTTGATGAATCCAATACAACAACGAAACAGGCAAGAATAGATAACTGTTTAAAGTTTGCATCTTATAAGTTTGCTTCATTTTGTTTGGCTTTAATACAATTAAGAGAGCATTCTAGAAAATAATGTGTTCTTCAACTATGTTCCAAACAAATAAGTTAAATTCTTATAACAAATATAATAATGTATAATAACATATAATTAATTATTAAATTTATTTATTGAATATAATATGTATAAATATAATAAAATTAATATAAATTGTGTAGAAAATTCTTATACAAACAGTGAATATTAATAGTATATAATTTTTCAGGAAAGTGGAATAATGTAATATTAAACCACACTTGTAGCAGAGTGTTTTTGAATTTCATTTGATTTTACTTCCTCAGATTCAAACTGAAAGAGTTTAATTGGAATTTCTAAAGACACTCTTAATTTAATTCTGAATTCAGCTTTGGTGTCAACAGACATTTTAACTATTCTATTTTTGTTTTTTTTGTTTTTTTCCCCCCTTCAGCATCCACCAAAACCAGAGTACAGTTCTCCTGTCCTACGGCATATCCAGAATATCTACAGTCACTTTTATATTACTGTTCTGGGGAATGTTGTCGCTCTGGCAAATGTCATCTGTATCTGTGTAAGATACCATATTTCCTTTTACTTGCTTTGATTATCATATACATCACCCTACATAAAGAACATTACACACTTTTCCAGAATTCAGTAGACTAAAACAGGGTCTTCCAAATTGGTTGTTCACCACCTAGTGGTTCATTATGGAGCTGCAAGGGGCTCTTGAGATAGAAATGCCAAATTAAATTGATTTGGATTGAAATATGTAAGTTTTAATATTAAATAATCAAGTGTAACACTTTACTCTTACACAAACAAGTCATCAAATGTATTTAAACATTGACCACAGATTATACTTTATACAATAAAATGAAATCTACAAATGTGAAAGTACTCATACTCACCATAAATGCTTACAATTCATATAATTAAAAAAACTAGTTTAATAATTGTATTATTACAATTATTAACAAATTATAGCATTATTTGAAATCAGATCAGAAAATTATTTGAATAATTTAGTTCACAAAAATAGATTGCAGTCTATGTAGAGCGCAGGATGTTTTGAGTTTTTTTTTTTTGTTTGTTTTTTTTTTGCAAAATGGTGCGATCTTGTGGATAGCATATGCAAAAAAAAAATGATTTGAATGTTGAAGTTCATATCTGATGTCTGTTATTGTTTTTCTGCAGACTGTCTTGGTTCTGAATTCAGAGAAATCTGGGTCAGAGAAAAATAACTTCTATATGGAGGTGACTGTTTCATGCACTGAAAATAATTTATGTCACTGTAAAAATATAATTTCATAGAAAAATATTAGTTGTTGGTTCGTTTGTAAAAAAAAATAAATAAATAAATAAATAACATTGTGTTAAATCCTTTGGGTGGACTTTAAAAATGATCTTTGGTGTCAACAGATGCATTGACTGTTCTGTTTTTGTCTTTTCCCTGAAGCATCCACCAAAACCAGAGTACAGTTCTCCTGTCCTACAGCTTATCCAGTGTATCTACAGTCACTTTTATATTACTGTACTGGGGAACGTTGTTGCTCTGGCTAATGTCATCTGTATCTGTGTAAGAAACCTTATTTCCTTTGACTTGCTTTTATTATCACATACATCACCCTACATGAAGAACATTGCATACATTTCCAGAATTCAGTAGATTAAAACAGGGTTTTCCAAATTGGTTGTTCACCACCTAGTGGTTCATGATGGAGCTGCAAGGGGCTCTTGAGATAGAAATGCCAAATTAAATTGATTTGGATTGAAATATGTAAGTTTTAATATTAAATAATCAAGTGTAACACTTTACTCTTACACAAACAAGTCATCAAATGTATTTAAACATTGACCACAGATTATACTTTATACAATAAAATGAAATCTACAAATGTGAAAGTACTCATACTCACCATAAATGCTTACAATTCATATAATTAAAAAAACTAGTTTAATAATTGTATTATTACAATTATTAACAAATTATAGCATTATTTGAAATCAGATCAGAAAATTATTTGAATAATTTAGTTCACAAAAATAGATTGCAGTCTATGTAGAGCGCAGGATGTTTTGAGTTTTTTTTTTTTGTTTGTTTTTTTTTTGCAAAATGGTGCGATCTTGTGGATAGCATATGCAAAAAAAAAATGATTTGAATGTTGAAGTTCATATCTGATGTCTGTTATTGTTTTTCTGCAGACTGTCTTGGTTCTGAATTCAGAGAAATCTGGGTCAGAGAAAAATAACTTCTATATGGAGGTGACTGTTTCATGCACTGAAAATAATTTATGTCGCTGTAAAAATATAATTTCGTAGAAAAATATTAGTTGTTGGTTCGTTTGTAAAAAAAATAAATAAATAACATTGTGTTAAATCCTTTGGGTGGACTTTCAAAATGCCCTGGTGTTTTTTCAGCAATAGTTGATATATGTGTTTTTCTGCATTTTCTGTGTGGTTCTATAAATATTAATGTAAATATATTTTCTGTCTTTTAGATCCTCAACTGTATTTTCATCCTGTACTATTTAATAGAGATGCTGCTGAAAATAGTGGCTTTTGGTTGGAGAGGTTACCTGTCTTACAGGAATAACATCTTTGATGGATTCCTCACTGTTCTTCTTCTGGTAACACATTTCCTGTGTCATTTTTTTGTGATTTAAAATAATCATTAGGAATTCTGAGGCATACATAGCTGTTTACATAGTGAAGGCAATAACTGGAGACTCATTGTGTTTTTCTTTTATTCTCAACAGGCAATTCAGATTGCCATATTCATCACGTACAGGATTCCCTATGAGGACGTGTGAGTGTGCTTAATTTGAAGAACAAATCTCCTGATCTCTTCTCCAAATGCTTCAATGTGATGTTTTACTCTTATGTTAACAGAGATCTGGTTCCACGACATGTGATGGCTTTGTGGGAGATGGTGCGACTGGTCAACATGTTGATTGTCTTCCGTTTCCTCCGAATAATTCCAGAAATCAAGGTTGGTGGCGGGCTTCTCACATGAATCACATTGGTTCTAAATGGACACAAGGAGAAATGATACTACAGCTGTGCGAAACATACCGGCACCATTGCATTTCTTTTCTCAAATAGTTTTTTGCTAGATAGATAGATAGATAGATAGATAGACTGTACATTATTCCTTACCTATTTGAAGACAGTTCACAGGAGCCAGTATTTTTTCATATAATTGGCACGATTGGTCATACCATCTGACATTAAAAGAGCACTAAAAATGCTTAAAATGTAATAAATGCTTAATAAATGTGTAAAGATTTTTTTGTGCTTACTTTAGTTGATGGCCGTGGTTGCCAGCACTCTTGTGGACCTGGTGAAAAACTTGCGGGCATTTGCTGGCATTCTATTGGTGAGTGAACAGACTCTTTTTTTTTTTCTAGCAGTTTTATTATTGATGGTGATTGATCGTACTGATGGTCTCTTCACTTGTACATTTCTCTGATACAGGTAGTGTACTATATGTTTGCCGTCCTTGGTATCTGGCTTTTCCAGGGAGCTATAACCCCTCCATCAAACATGAGGTACTGTTCATCAACTGCACATTTAACAGGAAACATAAAAATACAGTAAAAACTGTAATATTGTGAGATATTATTACAATTGATTATTTTTTTAATGTATTTTAAATTGTGATTTATTACTGTGATGACTGAATTTTCAGCAGCCATTACTATAGTCTTCAGTGTCACATGATCCTTCAGAAATCATTATAATATACTAATTATGCTCAAGAAACATTTCTTATTATTTTCATAGATTTTACATCTGAGCCTCTTCTCTCTCTATGTGCTCTCCTTTCAGTCTAATCTCCAATGCCAGCATAGAGAACAAAACGGATGGTCCCTTCAGCATGGATTGTGGCACTTTTGAACAGCTGGAGTACTGGCCAAACAACTTTGATGATTTTGCTGTAAGTTGCACAGAGGCCTCTGGGAACTTGGTTTTTAGGAAGTTCCCAAAATGCCATAATAAGCATGTATGAGGAATAAGTAGTCAGAGGATTTGACCAGATTTGCTAGGATTAAAGTATTAAATGTGTTTTTAAATTTTTTATTTTAATACTATTTTCACTTTCAAAAGTGAAACCTATATTTTAGGTTTAAGCCTACATACAATTAAGGAAAACTGTTTTTTTGGTCTCGCAAATTAATGTCAATTATTGAGCTATTAAATAACATTTTTTTTTACTATTTTTCCTGTCATATTTTTCCAGTCCTCTCTGGTTCTCCTCTATAACATCATGGTGGTGAATAACTGGCATGTTTTCACAGACGCATACACCAGATACACTACAGAGTAAGCTAGACGCTCTATACACACACACACACACACACACACACACACACAGGTTTGTTTTTGTGAAAAGTGGGGACATCCCATAGGCGTAATGGTTTTTATACTGTACAGACCGTATATTCTATTGCCTTACACCAACCCTACCCCTAGACCTACCCCTTACAGGAAACTTTGTGCTATTTCAGATTTTCAATACACTCCATTCTGTGTGATTTATAAGCGTTTTGAAAAGTGGGGACATGGGGTAATGTCCTGAAAAGTCACCTTCTCCTTGTAATACCTATGTCATACCTTTGTCATTATACAAATTTATGTCCTCATTTGTCACAAAAACGCGCGCACACACACACACACACCCTTCTGTCTGTCTTTAACACGTGTGCTTTAACTGAACGGGGTTTTGTAAATGTGTACCCATAATTCTTCCATGTCAGGTGGTCCTTGGTGTACTTTGTGGCCTGGTGGTTGACATCTTCAGTCATGTGGGTCAACCTGTTTGTGGCCCTCATTTTGGAGGTATGTAGATTGTTTGCTGTAAATAATTCAAGACTGACCATATTTACTTTATTAATACACATTCCCAGTCTTCCTATTCCAAAATGAAAAAAATATATATTACAGTCCTATTTTTATGACTGAAATCTAATGAACTACTGAACAAATGATCAATAGCATGACTTTTTTCCAAACCAGTTAAACACACACCCTGTCCCGCAGCTGATTGTAAAGATTTCATTGGTCATGTCAGTGACAGTGTTGATTGCCTATACAACACTGAAACCAATACTAACCCCTAACCTTAACCTTAATAACCGGTAGTAGCACATCCAGTTAGTTAGCATTACTGTTTGTAACTGAATCAATAAATTCTGACCTTTTCTTGACAGCGCAGTAAATTTGTTTCTAAACATGCTAGTTAACCTTGTTTTTTTTCCCTTTGTTTAGAATTTCACTTATAAGTGGGACCGCAGTAATGCTCTTTCTGTTGAAGATGTGGAGAGAATTGCCTATCAAAGCACTGTACAGCTTATTTTCAGGTATGAATAAAGCCTTTGTAAAGTTCTCATCAATGATTCTAGAGACCTGGGAGAAAACAAGTCGCACTGTTTTACCGACCATTAGTTCTAAAAATGGCAAAATTTCCACTTTAAAATGAATCCGTGAGAATCAATAAAATATGATCAATAGAGCTGTTTCAGCTGTTCTGTTTGAACACCATCAAGTTATCAGGATGTTTGTCTGACAGTAGTGATAATTCAATAGATGAAAATAAGTGAGTTTTGAAATGAGTTTGAATGGTCACACTTTATTTTAATCACACTTTATTATCTCGCTATTAAGAAACCATTAACTAGTACTTTTGCCTCAGTATTATTAAAAGTTAGTAAGGTAGTTGTTAAAGTCCCCCTGTAGTAAAAAATTTTATCCTTTAAAACTCATCTTTGATCATCAAAATGACATATTTAAATGTTTTTTCTTTTGAAAATAATTTTCTCATGCCTTAAAATAGCTTGAATGCAACTCTACACCCTTCCCCCGGGAGCAATGCGTGTGAACTGCGGACGCCAATGCAGGAGAGGTGGGTCTGACTCCGGGCTATTTTACACTGTTGCCGTGGGTTATTATTCAAGTTAGCGGTTCTAAATACAAATAAATAAGCGCTAACAGCACATGACATCGTGAAAATAGGGGGAAATATTAACAGTTAGCGAAACATCTACAGAAAAAATATAACTGTTACCGGACTAACCTGGCTGCCTTCTCACTAGACCCTCTGCTTTGCAGCACAGTTAATGATATGCTAAGGATAGGATCCCTTGACGCGATTGGTTATTGAATTTTGTGACGGAGCAAAAAAGAGGCTGTTTCAAACCGCGTTTCTGTGACTGCCTTTGGGAAACTACAGTTTTAAGGAGAAAATACTCCGCAATGGTGTTGATAAATGGATTGCGCACATGGTTTGTCTAAAAGCATATTAAAAACACCACATAGACAAATAAACAACATAAAAAACTTGATTTTCACCACAGGGGGACTTTAAAGAGGTCATCGGATGCCCATTTTCCACAAGTTTATATGATTCTTTAGGGTTTTAATGAAAAGTCTATAACATACTTTGGTTAAAATTTGTCAATGATAGTGTAAAACAACACCCTTTTTACCCTGTAAAAAACAGCTCTGTTTTCAGCAACCCATTTTACTGCATGTTCCTTTAAATGCTAATGAGCTCTGCCCACCCCGCCCCTCTCTTCCTTGGGGTGACGAGCAGGTCTCATGATACTGTTTACGTTAGACGCAGAACTTGCTAACTGGCACATCATTTGGAAAGGTGATTAGCAAAGATTCATAAAAGAACCTTATACTCACTTCTTCTGTAGGTGAGGCAGGATCACTAATGATTCGCATGAACATAAACGCATTTAGGTAGATCGGGGGGTGCATTCCCTTCAAAAACAAAAGTAATTCACTGCGTCTTCAGTGGCTCAGATGTCAGGAGTAAAGGACGACTGCTATGTTCATTATTACATCCACACGCACCTGCAGCACTTCTGCGAGCGGAGAAAAACATAATAAAGCTAGGCTATATGTATATAAATAATAATAATATAATATTATATTCATATAATTAAACAACAACAATAATAATAATAATAAATAGGCCTATACGAGAAATATATTTTTACTTAAATAATAAATTAAGAAAACAAAAGAAAAACTGCAACAAGTAGCCTAGTATGCAGAGTTTCGGTTCATTTTTGTGCTGCGTGAAAGGAAACAGACGTCGGATCCTATTTTTCGTTAGGCTTATTTTACAAAAGCACAAAGATTTGTTTTTATTGTGAATGTACATAAATAAAAGCAAACCTTTTACAATTCCGATTATTTTTATGACTAAAAGGAGTAGTTGCTTCCACTGTTATGATTAAATGATTGCGCCGGTGCCGCATGCGCGCACACAGTTAAGGTTTGCAACCTTGACAATGCAGCCTGTTCATTATCATAATAAAATACAGTCAGTCAAACATATGGAAAAAAAAACAGACTGCTCAGTTTAAATATGTAGGTAGTAAAATCTGTGCCAAGCCTAACTATGTTTACAGTGTTTATTATAATGTTTGTAAACATTTCGCATCGGCATTAGGTCTATTTCTGAATGAAATAAAATGTGTCTTATATACGACTTAAGTTTTTTTTTTTTCTAAAAAAACACAATTTTTACGTATTTTAACCATGCAGCAAACCTTTTGAAATATTTTGACAAATTACAGAGAAAAAAAAAAGAAAAGTAAATTACTTTTTAAACCGTTGAACTGATTGTATTAATTGGTCAAAAATTCTTACGGTCGGTTAACGGTTAACCGGTTAAAATGAACATCCCTACTTAGGA
>NW_015558577.1:1091896-1134215 GCF_001515605.1 Sinocyclocheilus anshuiensis | reverse complement strand
GATAATACCGTATACCGTGATAAAAGCATTAGCAATTAATCGCAACATGAAAATTTGATACCAGCATATCCCTAGAATGTACACAAATAAAAGCAAACCTTTTACAATTCCGATTATCTTTATGACTAAAAGGATAGTTGCTTCCACTGTTAGACGGAAAAATATTCAAGTGATTGCGCAGGCGCCGCATGCGTGCACACAGTTAAGCTTTGCTACCTTGACAATGCAGCCTGTTCTTTATCATAATAAAATACAGTCAGTCAAACATATGGAAAAAAAAACAGACTGCTCAGTTTAAATATGTAGGTAGTAAAATCTGTGCCATTAAGTGTTATCACCGTACCGCCGTGATGTTATGCAAACCATTTTGTTTTACGTGGATATTGGAACGCCAGTGTAGTAGGCTACATAATAAATAATATTTTGGCATTCAAATACATCGCGAATACAGAAACATTTGATTTGGTGTCAAATGAGAGACCCAACGTTGGTTTCAGTTTCGTTTTAGCCTAAATGAATTCGTTTTGGCTTGTCGTTTATATTGCTATAGCTTCTTATATTTTTAATTCTTGTTCTTTTCTAAATACTGTTAATTGAAAGGATTTGTTGTGGAGTGAGGGGAACTAAAATAGCCTAACTATGTTTACAGTGTTTATTATAATGTTTGTAAACATTTCGCATCGGCATTAGGTCTATTTCTGAATGAAATAAAATGTGTCTTATATACGACTTAAGTTTTTTTTTTTTCTAAAAAAACACAATTTTTACGTATTTTAACCATGCAGCAAACCTTTTGAAATATTTTGACAAATTACAGAGAAAAAAAAAAGAAAAGTAAATTACTTTTTAAACCGTTGAACTGATTGTATTAATTGGTCAAAAATTCTTACGGTCGGTTAACGGTTAACCGGTTAAAATGAACATCCCTACTTAGGAGTCATTCTTGTCTACATCTGCTCCGGCGGCGAAACAATGGCGGACTGTTGACAGCTCACTCAGGGCGGGTCTAAGGTAAAACGCTAGTGTCAATCAACAATCGTGGGAGGGGCCTGGGTCTGTGTGAGGTCACACAGACAGGCATCTGAGAATGGCTTGATATGAGAAAGGGGAAATGATTTAACGAGATAAAAAAAAAACACTGGGTGGATCTTTATCATTATAGGGTGGTTGTGTAGACACACAGCCAACACACATTTCAGTTCAAACAACTTGTAAAAGTGCACGTCACATCTGATGACCCCTTTAAGTTTAGGTATTGGGTAGGATTAGGGATGTAGAATATGTGCTTTATAAGTACTAATAAGTAGCCAATATGTTATTAATAGGCATGCTAATAAGCAACTAGTTAATAGTGAGAATTGGTCCCTATACTAAAGTGTTAACTTTTGAATTCATAATTCAGTAACTCATTGAAGTGAATGCTTGTTTTGTCAATAGTCAGTACACATTAGCCGTATTAAGTGATGTGAAAAGAAAAAAAATATTTTTGTAGAAAAATGGAAGCATAAATGAATGGTAAAAAAGTTAATACAAAAACATTTATTAAGCATTTATTTTTTGCAGTCCTATAGCCTGTCAGTGATTTATAGTTTTATTTCGTTATATAATGTGATGTCTTTTATGTGATTTATGATTTATGAGTACACCTTAGCTCCGATACTTGACAGAATTTGCCCGAGGCTCCTCTGCCCAGTATTTCAGGCTGCGTTCTGCTCTTTCCTCACAGCTTTCCCTCACATTCCTCTCTGATTAAGGAAGGGTAATGATTTAATTTAGTGGAATGTGGTGTGGTTTATCCTGCTGTTTATCACTCCTTAAGATCGAGTACAAATCTTCATTTCCTTATATACAGTATATAGTATTTCTGCTATTTATTTATTTCTGTCATTTGCCTGGATCAGCATCCTTTGTTGGTCCTGGAATGATGTTCCTATACAATCATGTGTAGACTTGTGCCGGTATTCGGTAATGCGATATATCACGGTAATGAATATGCACAATATTGTTATCGTGGGCACTTCTAAATACCGTGAATAATTATATATAACAAATTATTCAGAATTTTGAATACATTTTAAGAATACTTTTCCCATCAACTGGTCAAAATGCACAACACCGCTGTATGCTGCCTGAAAAACGCGTGCGCACTCTGATGTAAATAAGCGTGGACGAGAAGCACATGGCGGAACATGTGAAAGATTCTCCGGATGAAAGCGCACTTTCACTCTCTGACAGCAGATGGCGCTATATGTGTTTTTAACAGAGCGTCACAGAGTTAATGTTTGGAGGAACTTCAATTCATAAATAGGCTTTAGCTCAAATCACTCCTGCTGCTGGAGTCCCAGAGTCCCTGTTTAATGCTCAAGAAAACCTGTAAATTACAGTAGTGTTTATGATACAGTATCAATACCACCGTTTTTGATTTACCCTATGTCTGGAAGAATTTCATTCTTTGAGTTTGAAAGTCTTTGTTTTTGTGAAAAAAATCAAAAACACATTTCCGTTGTGCATTTTACAAAATCCATATTTGTATTTATTTTTTTAAGCCTGTTACAATCAAACAACAAAACAATCTATAGATTGTTTTAAAAATCATGGAAACAAAGGGACATAACTCATTACTGTTTAAATACTTTTAGCTGTGTTTTTATTGATTTGTAGATTCTATATTTTTGACTGTGCCATTATGTTTGTTCAGTGCTTTTATTTATGTTAGATTTTACTGTATATTTTACAGAAATCTTTATGGGTGAATCTCTCAAAAACTGTCAAGTTTGTTATTAGAAAAGTTATTAAACCTGTTATACTGTATTATGAGAGCACTTTTTTAAAACTAAATTTCAATATCGCGATAATACCGTATACCGTGATAAAAGCATTAGCAATTAATCGCAACATGAAAATTTGATACCGGCATATCCCTAATCATGTGCCAAACTAGGGGTGAGCGATAGGGCAAAAAAAAAAAATCAATCAGGGTATCTGCAGAATTTTTAAAGTCAAATTATAGACTTTTTATTAAAACCCACACAAAATAATAATAATAATCTATACAGAACACTGTCAATACAGAACAAACCCATACAATCTCAAAATAAATAATGAAATTTCAAAATATTTTACTCAATTAAATAGGTTGTGGTACACATTCAATGACTTAGACTTGCAGTTATCCTGTTTTTCCAATATTAAAATACACGTTTTATTAAGTAAATATTTATTAAAATGTATTTATGAACCAATTTGTAAATACATATTTGGGTTACAGATATGGGATTTTGCTGATTTGATAATAACGTGTTTAATGAAAGCCAATAAAATATTATTATGCTGAAACTAGTAAAATCTTTGTACTGAATGTATTAAATAATGTTATTAGTCTTTCCTTCATGTGAAGGGGTAGCCCACAGGGAACTTTATGATTATGCAGTACTTTTAATTATAAACAAGCCAGAAGAAGAATGTTAGTAACTAAACAGTTGATTGACTTCCATAGTCAAAAAAATAAATAAATAAATGAAAATACTATGGAAATCAATAGCTGCTGTCAACTGATTGGCTACCAACGATCACGAAGAAATAAACCCTTACAGACTGACAGAATTTCATTTTGGGTGAACTGTACCTTTAACTGAGAGAGAAATTGTAGTTTGGTTGTTTAAATATCGGATTTTTTTTTCTGTTCTTTTGCCCTTCCTCCATCTTCAGAGAACATGTTCAAGAGCCGACAGAAGAAGAGCTACTAGCTCAACTACAACAACATCCTCATCTGCACCTCTCCTGGTGACCCTAAGCTTGCCCCCCTCACCTCCACCTCACGGGACGCCTTTAATGCATAATTACACCAAAACACCCAGAATCCTCCAGGACTCCATCACGTCTGTGTGAGCCTCATGTTTACATATCCATCCATTTTGGAGGGCCTGTTTCCCATTATAGGATCTGTGTAGCTTCAGGTCGGCCTGGGAAAGGATGTATGTGTTTTTAACAGAGCGTCACAGAGTTAATGTTTGGAGGAACTTCAATTCATAAATAGGCTTTAGCTCAAATCCTCATCTGCACCTCTCCTGGTGACCCTAAGCTTGCCCCCCTCACCTCCACCTCACGGGACGCCTTTAATGCATAATTACACCAAAACACCCAGAATCCTCCAGGACTCCATCACGTCTGTGTGAGCCTCATGTTTACATATCCATCCATTTTGGAGGGCCTGTTTCCCATTATAGGATCTGTGTAGTTTCAGGTCGGCCTGGGAAAGGATGTATGTGTTTTTAACAGAGCGTTAAGTTAATGTTTGGAGGAACTTCAATTCATAAATAGGCTTTAGCTCAAATCACTCCTGCTGCTGGAGTCCCAGAGTCCTTGTTTAATGCTCAAGAAAACCTGTAAATTACAGTAGTGTTTATGATACAGTATCAATACCACCGTTTTTGATTTACCCTATGTCTGGAAGAATTTCATTCTTTGAGTTTGAAAGTCTTTGTTTTTGTGAAAAAAATCAAAAACACATTTCCGTTGTGCATTTTACAAAATCCATATTTGTATTTATTTTTTTAAGCCTGTTACAATCAAACAACAAAACAATCTATAGATTGTTTTAAAAATCATGGAAACAAAGGGACATAACTCATTACTGTTTAAATACTTTTAGCTGTGTTTTTATTGATTTGTAGATTCTATATTTTTGACTGTGCCATTATGTTTGTTCAGTGCTTTTATTTATGTTAGATTTTACTGTATATTTTACAGAAATCTTTATGGGTGAATCTCTCAAAAACTGTCAAGTAATGTCCAGATCATATTTCACCCACAAAAATTTAAAAAAGGAAAGGAAATTGATTCTCATTACTGTAATCTGAAATAGAATTGAATTAAATCAGTCATTGCATCCTGACAGAAGGATTGAGAAGTGTTTTGTATTACTAAGTAACTTTCTGAATTATTGTCATGTCACAATGCAAAAAAAAAAAAAGAAAAATCTCAATGGTACAAACTAGGTTTCTCTTCATGCAAGATACATTTTTATTTTTTATTTTTTTTTGATTTTGGGTGTAATATGATGCCGACTGTTCGTCAGTAAATTTCAGTGACCTTATCAAGTGTCATTATTGGGATATTTTTCATGTTTTCAATATTATCAACAGATGGCGTTTTGCTGCAATCAATACATTTGACTGAATATTGGTATAAATGGTTGAATTACACCACTGTATTGTGTTCTTTCTGTTCTGAGAGCAACTTGATTAAATGTCTCTGTTAAATGTCTACAGGCAAATCTGGCTTATATCATTACTTTTCTGTAGCATGCTTTACATCAAACCAACTTTAGATGACATTACATATAATATAAATATTATTTTTATATTTTGTTTTCATTTTGTTTTTTTTAGATAAAATGTTAGTAATTTTTTTCATTCAGTTTTTGATTCAATTTTTTAAATGTCTATTCAGTTTTACATTTTTATTTCAGTTTTTATTTGAGTTATTTTTCTACATCAAGTTAAATGAGATGATATGAGAAATGTTGCATTTATTTTTGGTAATTTTAGATTTAGTAAAAGCGTAATAACCCCGATAAGAGGACCACACATGTCTATGTGTTTGAGGTCTTACATACAGTAAGTGTCTAATTTCCAACACAGTCTATTTAGCAAGACCATTTTATAGGCCAGTTGGAAACTCCCAGGTGATTATATGGACTTCCTCAGCCTCCAGAAAAGTAGATCAGCACTAACACACACACACTTTGCATTGATTTAGGGGGCTAAACATACAAACACACCCTCTTACACAGGGCATGTTTTCCCAAAACAGTGTTGTGGTCTGCCTGACCTTGTGTTGAACACACATCAGAGTGACCGTGTTCGCCTCATCTTCCAAACAAATACACAGAGTTCCCTTCCACTGTTTGTTTACTTTTTCCTCTAGATGTGTTGTAGCTTCAGTGAGGATTTTAGTGAGAAAAGTAATGGATTTTTTTTTTCTTTTTCCATGTAATTTGTCACAGAATTTTTTTTTTTTACACAATTTTTTTGTCAGATCAAATTTATTTGGGTGAAAAAATACACTACTAGTCAAATGGGGAATAATGGGAATAATGTGTATTTTTTTTTTTAAATGTTTTTGAAAGTCTCATGCCCAACAAGGCTGTGGTTATTTAAGCAAAAATGATGTAAAAACAGTAATATTGCGAAATATTATTACAATTAAAAAACAACTACTTTTCCATATTCATATATTCTAAAATGTAATTGATTCCTGAATTTTAGGCAGCCGTTACTCATGTGACATTTCTGCTTATTTGATAAAAATAATATGCTGATTTGGTGCTCAAGAAACATTTCTTATATATTTTGCATTTAAAATTTTGGGGAAAGTATAATTAATAATATTAACTTTCAACTTTTAATAAGTATTAACTGTTTTCAAAATGTAGAATAAGAACCATTATTAATAATTGAGCACCAATAAATTTATAATATTTTAGTAACAAATCAGCATATTACAATGATTTCTGAAGGATCATCTGACACTGAAGACTGGAGTAATTGCTGCTGAAAATTCAGCCATCACAGGAATAAATTACATTTTAAAATTTAGTAAAATAGAAAACAGTTCCTTTAAATTTTAATAATATTTAACAATATTGCTGCTTTTGTTGTATTTTTGATCAAATATGTTATATAACATTTATTTCAGAAACATTACACATTTTAATTATTTCACAGGTATAGTGTAACTGACAACTTAGCAATGTAAACCATGTAAATTATAGTATTATTTGATCAATTATTAGATTAAGCACTTTTATAATCTGCCAGATGCTTCTGGGCAAGCTGTGTCAGTGGCTAAACAGGTATTGATAAGCTTAATTCAAATTCAAGAACTACTGTTACAAAATGTTGAAAACTGCTTTATTACATTCAAATAGTCTGAACATCTAACAACTTGAATTTTTCACTTTTATGTGAAAAATGTGAATAATGTGCAGCGAATTGGATTCACTAATGTGGGGTAAGTCGTGTCACTGGATCTGTCATATTTCTATGGCCCTGTGTTATAACCGCTTCCTTCTAATTGTCAGCTGTTTGTTTTGCAATTTCTCTTTGCCAATAGAGCACAACTTAAAAAGTGGCACAGCTTACCCCACTCTCCCCTGTATATCATTAAGGTATGTTTGTACCCTGCTTTATTTTACTATGTGAACTCAACTTTGCTGCTCTCAACCTTTCCTGAGGATGGTACTCCCCTAGTTATGCTTGGAGGCTTCAACATCCACCTAGATAAACCTCAGGCTGCAGACTTCCACACTCTGCTTGCCTCTTTTGATCTCAAGCGAGTGTTAACTACGACTACTCACAAATCAGGCAACCAACTGGACCTTATTTACACACGACACTGCTCCACTGATCATGTGCTGGTTTCTCCACTGCACACCTCGGATCACTTCCTCCTCACTCTTAACCTCAACATGGTTCCTGACACAACACATACCCCTACACATGTCACTTTTCGACGTAACCTACACTCTCTCTCACCCTCCCGGCTATCTGCTATGGTTTCATCTTCGCTTCCTTCCCCTGAACAGTTATCATCTCTTGATGTTAAGAGTGCTACTGATACTTTCTGCTCCACTCTTACGTCTTGTTTAGACAGTGTCTGCCCTTTGTCTTCCAGGCAAACTCGTACCACCTCTTCTGCCCCTTGGCTATCTGATGTTCTCCGTGAGCATCATTCTAAGCTCAGAGCTGCAGAAAGAGTATGGCACAAATCACAAAATCCTACTGACCTTAATGTATATCGATCACTCCTCTCTTCATTCTCTGCTAAAGTCTACACTGCTAAAAGGAAATACTATCAAAACAAAATTAACAATTCGCCTAACTCTCGCATGCTCTTTAAAACATTTTCCTCTCTCCTTTGTCTTCCTCCTCCCCCTTCCTTCATCAACTCTAACAGCTGACGACTTTGCTTCACACAAAAAAGAAAAACTTAAACAGGTTTTAAATTACATTTGTTGAATTTTTTTTCTTTTTAGGTGCATCTCTTTAAGTCCCTTTAAGTGTGAGTACGTATAAAAATCCAATCCAGATCTTCTATACTTATCTTGCTGGATCTGTCCGCTGCTTTTGATATGGTGAACCACCAGATTCTCCTGTCAACCCTATTGGAAAATACCATCTCAGGAACCGCATACCAGTGGTTTGAGTCTTACCTCTCAGATAGGTCCTCAAAAACACTAGCTTTCTTATTTTTTCTATTCTATCTACTTGTTTTTCTTTGTGTGTGTGTATATATATATATATACATACACATACATACATACATACTGTATATATGTATATATATATATATATATACTCAGTACACATAGCAAGGTATATATATACGTATATATATATATATACCTTGCTATGTGTACTGAGTTAGGCTAACCGAGACTTGTCATTTGCACTTACATACTGTTGCTGTTTTGTTAGTTTTGATTGCTTCTATTGTCCTCATTTGTAAGTCGCTTTGGATAAAAGCATCTGCTAAATTACTAAATGTAAATGTAATGTAAATGTGAACAACTATGGTTATACAGAATGATTTAACGTTTACACAATATTGTTCTTCCAACTTCTATTTCAGTGAGAATGTCAAACTTAAAGCAGGACTGGTCAGAACTGCTTAGATAGCAGCACTTGCATAAATAGCTTTAAACATTCAAAACTAGATTATTGATCTTTTTAAAGTGTAGTTTACACAGCCTGATTGTGAGGGCTTTAAATAATAAACAAGCTGTTCTTCTGAGGAATGCCTTTGTCAGCTGTGAGGAGATCCATATTGCTCTGGAATGTGTGGAGCTGCCATAGAGATTTTCAACTCAGTTGTCAAATAACAATTTTCTGTGACAGACCTTTTTGCCCAAGTAGGTTACTAAATTCACTATTTTAAATGAACCCCTGAAGCAAGAAAAGTACTTCTGTCAACCATGTTTATCATACAAGATAAAGACTTATAAGTGGTCTAGAAAAAGCCGATTTCCAATTTATGTGATGAATATTGTGGATACTCCTAACTTTTAAAAAATTAACAACACTTCTTTAGGGACACAAACTCATGAGGAGTGAAAAAGGTAACACAATTACATATCCAAGTGGATGCTTCAGTAGTAATTTTTCTTAAAGAATACATTTCAACTCCTCATTTCAACTGTTTTAGTTAAACGAACGCAAGCGCGCACAGACCGACCTGTTTCAACCCCCATCTCCCCCTAAACTACAAAATCTTTGGATTTGTACAAATCGTGTAAGTGACCAATATTGCTTTCAAACAGTTTTTCAATGCAACAAAATATAAACAGACGTAAAACAAAAACAGATTATTTAATTAATCGCCATCATAAAGAGTTAATTGTCCTACAAATTCAGACAGCTCTTACAAACTTATTATGTAATGCATTTCTTTAGGCTTTCAGTTCACAATCTTTATCGTTATCTACTGTGAAGTGTTTACTGGTTGGCACAGATAATTATGTGAAATTGTCTTGATGGTCTGGTGGGTTAAATTCTTAAAATAGACACTTTGGTAAGCCACTCCTCCCATGTGTTTCTCCTTTTCACAGTCGGGCAGCAATGATGTGTGATTCCAAAATACATGGTCACATGACAGTAAAAGTGTACAGTTGCCAAGATACAGGGGGCGGATCAACTTACCCACTGGCCCAACTTACCCCACTATCCCCTGCTATGCAGAACATATGTTTTTAGCGGTTGCAAAGCAATTACTTATTCAAAAGGAGTACCTAGAAGTGCCTACAAAAGAAGTGCCTACTGTTTTATAGTTCCTGTAGGCAGTAGGTGGTATTTAGTATCCAGGAAATAGTAAAGAGCAAGTCCATTCTGAGCATAGGCCTTGTTAGACTTAGTAACGTTTGGGACAGGTTTTAGCTAAGTGTCATTGTAATTTTCCATCCAGCTTTTCTGTACTACCAACTCATACATAAAATAAGTATAGACAAACCATTCTACCTCTAATTCATAAGCTAAACATTCACGATAGCTTCCCAGACCACTGAAGACCAATTCACGTGTCCAGGCTTCTCTCCAGCAAAGCTCAACAGGTGGCAGTGTTGTCTTGTATTTTATTTTTTTCACTAATTCGGTTCATCAGCTCAAACAGAGTCATAGGGTTTCATATGCTGGAATACAGGTTCGAACAATGTTGACAGCTGTAAAAAGTGATGTCAGGCACAGTGGTATGTGAGCAATGCCACTGTCTGTTAGTTCTCCCATGCTTATCTTGTCTCTGCAACCTGCTTGTTTGATGATTGAGATTTTTCCCATTACTACTTCTTTTGGGCCTTGCCTCCCACTGCATTCTTTACTTCCTCACACACAGAGTTCTCATTACTCAGTGCTGTATTTCAAGTGTCCTGTCCCATTTCTGTCAGCTACAGCAGTCTGTCAGAACGCAGTTCTCACCATGGCTTGGAATTGGTGTTCAGAGGAAGTAAATGCATCTATAGGACGATTACGACTTCAAAGAGGCACAACATGCCTGAAGTGACCACAAAACCATTGGGCCTTGCCTCCCACTGCATTCTTTACTTCCTCACACACAGAGTTCTCATTACTCAGTGCTGTATTTCAAGTGTCCTGTCCCATTTCTGTCAGCTACAGCAGTCTGTCAGAACGCAGTTCTCACCATGGCTTGGAATTGGTGTTCAAAGGAAGTAAATGCATCTATAAGGACGATTACGACTTCAAAGAGGTACAACATGCCTGAAGTGACCACAAAACCATTCAGTTTATCCATAAATCTGCAGTGTTGTTGAAGTGGGGCTTGGGCATGTGTTGATCTCATAAGGTTCAATGCTTTAAACTTTCAGCTGTCAGATAGCCTGGCTGGTCATTCCTTTAGCTGCAGCTTCTTCCTGCAGCTGCTGATGTTAGCTAGGTCAACAGATCTCTATTGGGCCTGCAGCAGGAACATCTCACCTGCTTCTGAGTGCAGTGAAGGGTCATCAACATTTCTCTTTCTAGGTTCCATTTTCTCACAATTTAACCTGCAAAGACAACTATAAATGAGTCATCTGTGGGTCCCCAAAAAATGACTTTGTGGCATTTTCATTACTCTGTTTAAGAAATCCAACAATAGCAATATTGGCTCATCTAATGGCATTAGATTGTGGTTGGATTATGTGGACTGAAAAAGGCTGTGCTGCAGTTAAGCCAATCACATTCAGATTTGCCTCTATTTCGGTATATAATGCTTACTTTTCACAATCAAACAAAAACAGTGGATACATTCAATTACCGTCCTTTGGGGGTATTAAGTCATATTACTCAGAAATATGTCAAAATGCACTAAAGTAGCACACTTATACTCTGGCTCTACTGTTTATGCCATACTGTATGCCGTTTAGCAAGACTAAAGGTTTAAGCTCATCAAGCTTGTTGATCTTTTACCAGCTTGCTTCTACGGATGTCACCCAAAAGTTTTAAGTATTGTTGAATGCTTGTGTAGAACCCATTGTTTAGGGACAGTTGACAGTTCTGTTGTCCTTGGCGGGAAGTTCGGCTAAATGCCTCTTTAAGCACTAATGATGCCCCTCTTTCTTGCCTCCCTCTATTTCTGCTCGCTCCACTCACCCGCCCAGCACCTGGACCCCATCCTTGAATCCCGCTCCTGAAAACCCAGCCTTGCCATCTTTTTTCAAGCTGTAATTAAGGAGACGGCTATCCAGGCTCTGCTGTAATAGTAGTGAAAGAAATGTCCAACCTCACCCTCTGGCAGGGCATGGCGAAGAAAAGGAGAAGGTGTCACTGCACCTACACAATGCAAGTTGGATCAAGGAGGGTCCTCGATTTGACATGTAGAGACTGGACCATCCACTCCTCTTGCTCCTCCTCTATTCTCCTCAACTGCTGCAATTCAATGCCCTCTCCGCACGCCTCCTTAACTGTAATTAGGTGGCTGTCCCTGCCGCGCGGGGCCCTTTTGACTTTCAGTGTGCGTGGCAGCCCCAGCAGATGCACCTGTCCCCTGTCTTCCTCTGCTCAGGTGAGCGAGGGCAGTTAATCTCCTGCGACCCCTGGCAGACTCTCCCAAACACCTGTCTGCCAGGTGCTGCTTTATCACCTGGCCGCTCCCTGTTCTGGCCTGGTCGAGGATAAGGAGGGCGGGAAATAGCGAGAGACAATGAGAGAGAGAAAGTTCAGCACTCTTCAGCTCCAGCTGAACCCACACCTTTCTCCCGCTGCCCGGTCTTTTGTGAACAGCAGCTACTTAGGTGTGTGTGTGTGTGTCTTTGTATTTCAGATCAAAATCTATTGGAGTGATAAGAATAGGCATTTGGCATTTAAAAAAAAAAACTTATCACTAATGTAGCACACTTGGTTGACCACTTTATAATTACTCCTTTAATCTGTGATGTTATATTTAAACAAAGAATCAGAGGCTGTGCTATATTGTGAACATAGTCATAGCTAAAAAGAGATTTATCCTCTGAGCACACACCACTGACCATGAACTCTTTCAAAATCAAGTCCTGCATGGAAGTATGCAGGTATCCAAGTACACTCTTAAAATTAAAGGTGCTTCAAAGCGATGCCATAGAAGAACTATTTTTGGTTCCACAAAGAACCATTCAGTTAAAGAACCATCTCTTTCTTACCTTTTTATATTCTGAAGAACCTTCTTTCGCCACAAAGAACCTTTTGTGAAACAGAAATATTCTTCAGATGTTAAAGGTTCTTTATGGAACCATTTAGACAAAAAAGGTTCTTCTATGGCATCGTGAAGTATCTTTGTTTTTAAGAGTGTATATCCAAATTCATAGTATTTATAAAACTGCACAAAAAGTACCTGGATGACCTACTATTTACACACTGATTACTATTCTGATTGACGCTTTACTATCCCATGAGGCCACAGGAGAAGAGTTAAACGACACAACTGATGCTGTGAGTCGCATGACAATGATATCATGGGGGATGTAGAATGTCTAGATTTTTTTCATACTACTTACATTCATACTTTATAGAACTTACTTTATTAATGGTTGTGAAGTTCTCTTCATCAAATGTAGCACCTACTTAGACAGTATGTGATAAAAATAGTACAGTAAAGCGTCCATTGGATGCACAATTTAGAATCTTGGTCAAATCAGTAGGTCATTCAGGTGTTTTTCGCCTATTGTTTTATGAATACTGTGTATTATTACATTGCTCATTGGATGTGCTGCTTTTAACGCAGTATATAATAATGACATAGGCATATTCGGATACAGACAGAACCTGATTGAATGGTGCTGTGCAAGAATGATCAGTTATGAGTGCTGCACAACGATGCTGTAAACGGGTGTTTTACTGGACTCCTTTTACTAACACTCCTGAAACACATCAGAAGCCAGGACTGCAACTTCAGTCAATCCATTTTGTAAGTAATATTTTTGTATGACTCTATGGAATATATAATTAGTCAGTTGTAGCATTAAAGTTTTTCTGCATAGTAACCGCTAAACTGTATAAGTGACTGTAAGTTGTTGACTGTCTTGTTTCATTTTGTGGTCTCTTAGTCATGTAATAACCAGGATAATGTGTAGCCCATTTGGTCATTACTGCTAAATAAACCCCCTTCAGGGTAATACAAGACCCCTCCGCTTGGCGTCGCCCTAATAACCCTTTGTATAAAATACAGCATTTCTTTCTTTCTTTCTTTCTTTCTTTCTTTCTTTTCTTACTTACTTTCTTTCTTTCTTTCTTTCCACTCCATCTATGTCTCTCTCTCTTCTCAAGAACTGCCCCTTCGCTTCTTTCCTCAGGTTGCCTGCGCTCTCTGAATGGGCACTCTTTAGGGGGAATAGCTGGGGTTCAAAGCGCTGTGCTCTGGCCGACTGAATGGAGTGAAAAGGATCTTTAACAAACATCCCCTGTGTGCCAGGCGCTCCAAACCCTCCAGTAATAAATTAACTTGTGGCCAAAGTGCGGCGAATATTCTGCGGCAGCGGAAGCAATCTGCTGCTATCTCACCCTACCTCTCCCAGATTAATGAAACAGAATGCTGGCCAATTTGCATACAGGTGAGAAGAAGAAAAAGCCAAAAGAAGCAGGCTTAGATAAAGGAAGCGAATGGGGTGATGAGCTTTGAATAGCAAAAGAAGGATACTTTCATGCACAGGGAAGGGAGAGAGAGAGAAAGAAAAAATAAGAAAAAGAGAGTTTTTTTCCCTCATCCTCAAAGGCTGGGGTCAGTGCTGGCATTTGAAGAGACTGCGCAGCAGCTGTCTACATAGCTCAATCATTAGCTGCAAAGGGGGCCATTAGTCCTTGTCAACAGTGTTCTGGCTCACACAAGCAGAGTGAAGTTACTTCGGCCACCACTAGAGGTCGGTATGCACTGTGCCTGGAGCAACAAGTGTGCGCCAATCAGCCCAGGCTCCCTTTGTTCTAAATAAACTGAGAAGTTTTGGTGCTTGTGGCGGCAGTTGATTAATTGAGCAAGAGCCTAGTGTCCAAAGAGTACGGAAAATCTCTTTGACTTCTCTCTGCTTTGCTTTGCAAGTGTGCACCCTGTTATGTAACAACCTCCCGGTGCAGTTCGCATTTGACTCCTGGTTAAACAACTAATTTAGCCATTCCATGCTGCAAATACAGTCTGTTTGAGAGATAAAGATGCACAGCTGCAAAATCTCCCCCTGTGTAGTAAGATAACGGTGACCTTTTGCCTTCGCATCTTCTCATCTTTGGCCCTATCAGAATGAGCGACTTATCTGTCTCCCTGCCAAGAAGCAACAGGTCACGTCTGTAGGCCACGCTGAGAAAATTGATGTTCACACCTAGGCCAAGTGATAAAGCACAGTTAGTCTTCATCTGGTGTGTGTGTACTGTATGTGTCCTTCAGTGCATATTGAGGGGCAGATTTCTGTGTTCTTGCGGCAAACGTGAGAAGCGCCATTGATACAGCATCTTAAGTTTCCTGGTAATCGCCCTTGAAGGAAGTAATGTGGCTTTCCCACAGAGACGGGACAATAAGCCTAGTCTTGAGTGGTGAAACTCAGCTACCTGCACCTCTCTCCACCTACACGGCCCATCCAGGCTGTCCTAGTGTATGGAATGCATGTGTCAGCTCAAATGTAACCACTTGCGCTGTATCCAGAGGTGCATAAAGCTGCTACATTGAGTATGTTTGAAGTGTGCTCTGGAAACATGTTGGCTAATGTTACTATTCCTGAAACTCTCAATCATGGGTTTCCAAACCAGCATGTGATATGTATTGCATATATAAGCATTTTAAATCACACCCTGCAGCTTCATTGTTGACTAGGTGCTAAAAGAGGTGTAGCTTAAATGTGCTAGCTTATGCTAAAAACGTGCTATCAGGACTGGTACTGGTTGTTGCAGTTAATCCGTCTGCGTCCTGCTAAGAGATTGTTCAGTGTAAAGCTAATATCAGAACAGTTTAAGGCTGTTAGTGGTTTAGTTGCGCTCTAGTAAACTCCAGCAGTGTCAGGTCAGTCTAAGCTCATTACAGTATTTTGAGGCACACTGTGGTGGCTAGCCTAGTGGCCCTGAAGGGTCAGAGGGGTTATCCTTTTGGGTCAGAGGAAGACTTTGCTGCTGTGATGACCACGAGGCAAGAGATAGTCGTCTGATCACACAGGAACAAATTGTGCATTGGAGAGAATGCGTACTTTGCTGTTTTCCAGATGCTGATATCACCTCAGGTAGTTCAGACAAATGGTGGTAAGCCTTCCAATTTAAAATAAGTAAATAAAAAACAGAGAAAACTGCAGAATTTAATACAGAAAATATGCATTCAGGATATAAGATTGGAATCCAAGTGGACTGTGGGACGGTTGACTGACAGTCAACCAAATCCAGATGTACAGCATCCAGATGCAAGGTCAAAATGCAAAGGGCAGCAAAATGTAAACTCCATATTTTAATCCTATCAAAGCTAAGAAAGATCAGCGATTGTGTGTGAAACATTTACTAACGAAACTCTTATTGTACTCATTAAATTATTTTCAAAGGAAGCTTAAGACTTTATGTTTTCTGTAAGAGGTTGCAAAATAAAACACAATTATTTGTTTCTTGTGTATGACAGTTCAGCTTTATATACCCTTGGGTACTAAAAATATGGTATGAGATCCTTAAGGTTCAAAATGTTATGGTCAGCAGTTTTCAGATTGTTCCCACTCGTTTGCACTGAGTCAGCCATCGTTTATCAATTCTTTGGCCATTCATGCCCTATCTTTATCATCCTGTCATTCACTGGTGCTGTGCCCCATTGATGAGACACAGTAAGTCTAGCTGTCCGTGACATCAGCCTGTCTTCTGAGAACTTTGACAGTTTAACCCCCCTGTGTAGAGCCCACAGCATCCGTGTATTGGTAATAAGTAGTTTTTTTTTTGGATGGCTGTAAAGAGCTGCAGATGGAGTAAAGTCTTTGAGGAAAAGATTTGAGAAGGAGTGAAGATAATGCTAGTGAAACAAATGGGCCAAGTAAATAGAGAGAAGAGAGACAAATAATCTCATAGGAATGGGAACCCCTCGGACTGGACAGGGCGAGAGGGAGGCTGCTCTATTTCCCGCTTGCCTGCTCCATTAGCATGATGCCCCCCGCACCCCCCCGACACGACACATGCATACCTCACACAGTTGCCATCGTTAGTGACCGCAGCCTGTCAGCCACTGCCGCGTTGTACTGGGCCGTGCTGGGCCGCGCTGGGCCAGGCAGGGCCCCCTTTGTACCGAAGCGGGGAGGACGGGGCGAGTGGGCCTGACGGCAGGGCCTTGCAGCTGTCGCGAGGGTCGAGCTATGGACGCCTGTGATCAGCCAGCCGTGAAATCTGCCCTGAACAGAACTGCATTCAGAGCCTGACCCTCTCACACACACTCCCAAACACACACACACTCGCTGCAACACTCCGCTCTCTTTGGTGCTAAATCTTCCCCAGGCTTGTGGAGCTCGTCTGGCGCCAGCTATTCGTTGCGCCCTGCCTGTCGATAACCCTTGCTTCCCCAAAACCCCCACTCACGCCTCCTTACTCTCCTCTCGCACAAACAGACCCTTAACCACCACCTTTTTCAGTGCCAATCCCTACAGTAGGTTTAAAGAAAATCGATAAGCAGGCATTAAGAAATGATGATTTGGCGTCATAATACAGTAAGTACAAACCGTGTGAGATGAAGGCTTCAACTCATTGACGCTCAGAAGTTTCTTTTGGAACCCAAAACATCTTTTTGGAGGTTTATCTATCATGTATTATTAATGACTCTTTATACATTGAGGAGTGTACTAAAGGTTCATGTACCTTTAGTGTACATGAAGATAAATCAACACTACTTTTGAAAAATGTTTAAAATCATCTCATATTGAATAAAGACTCCATTTACAACAGTAGCTCAATAAAAGTTTTATTTCTACATAGAGATCATGGGGATTGACATGTTGAGATCACATGACCAGCTGAATATTACCAACTTCATCTCAGTAACTACCCAGTTATGGATGTCTGCAAATAGGGCATTTCGAGCTGTGGAATTGGTAAGTGAAAACTTGCTTTTGTGCGATGCTGCATCCACACCACTAAGTGTCAGCATAAGTCCAAGATGATTGTC
The DNA here is from genome assembly GCF_001515605.1 of Sinocyclocheilus anshuiensis. Taxonomy (NCBI): domain Eukaryota; kingdom Metazoa; phylum Chordata; class Actinopteri; order Cypriniformes; family Cyprinidae; genus Sinocyclocheilus; species Sinocyclocheilus anshuiensis. The sequence continues at coordinate 1,116,599 of NW_015558577.1, read as the reverse complement.
ATATCAGTCAGCACAATATAAACAAATATTTTGGGCACCTATGAAAAACAGATTGTTTTCAAACAGGTTTCCTGAAATCTCCTTCCATCTGTGATCAGTCATTCAACAGGTAGTTTCTACCCTAAAATCACACCACTGGTTGACCTAATGTTGCTATGTCAAGCTTGATATATCAATGTGATGTGCACCAAAGAGACAACGTATTTATGCTTTTTGGGGTATATCAACCCAGAGGTGGCTAATTTATAGTTTTCTCCACATATTAAGTTGGGACAGGAGAATGTATAGTGGGTAAACTTTACATTTGATCCTGATAATTTTAGGTGGATATTTTGTTATTTTTTATACAATAACTACTGTATCAGAGTGTCTGATCTGTGTCTAAACTTTGCTGACCCTGAAGAACATTTTCAAAACCCAGAAGGTAATGATAAATACCAATATTCCTTCTTATCTCACAGCAGAGAATATATATATATATATATATATATATATATATATATATATATATATTGATCACAAATATATATATATATATTTCATTTTAACTTTTGTCAAATTGTCTTGGATTTCTTTATGTAAGAAGTGTACTAGTTAATTTGGTGCTGTACCTGTACTGACTAGACTGGCATGAAACTGATGCCTCTAGAATGTGTGATATGAGAGGTTCTTGAACTGACAGTAAACTTCCTGGTCAACTGAGCTGAGCATTAACGTGCTACTTGCCTTGTAATTTGGTCCAATTATTCTTCTGTTTAAAAACACGCATTGAGATTAACGTAAAAGAGTAGCATCTGGCTGCTGAATTGCCTGGCCATGAGAAAGTAGCATGGTGTGTATTGCCAGGAAAGCAGTTCAATGGGGTAAATTTCAGCAAGTTAGCTCTTCATGGATTGGATTTCAAGGAATTAATTCCTGACTGAACCCAAGGTTTGGAAAGAAAACTTCTTACCCAGCCAAGTAGGTTAGTACAGAAATAAAATGGGTAATTTCTTTTTTATTCATCAGAATTTAAATGTTAACTCTGAAGAATTACATTTCATATGGTACATATCTAATTACCACAAGTATTGAATAAGAAACAAAAAACTTAATGAAATGTTTCATTTAAAAAACTGCTAACTTGCAATAAGTCAATGGAGGTTAAGCGGGGATATATGAAGATAGACATGCCCTGATGCTCATTTATCCACAGGGGCCAAGGCATATGGAGAGGCTAGGTCAGCCCACCCATGCTGCTGAGTCAGCCCACATCCTGGGTCCTGTGCCCTCATCTCTTGGCACTTATGCGTGGCTTGGAAGGAAACCAAGATGGCTGCTGCATGTAGGGCCACAGTGGCCCTTTGCTGTCAAGTTCAGCCAGTCGAACTCAGGTTTTTGTGTTCCACTTCCTCTTCTTTTAGCTTTTCCTATCAGACTAAATTCTGTCTTGCTCTGCAAAATGTAAAATCTACATTTATTGAGCTATAATATGAATTTATTACAAACAAGATCTTTTTCTTTTTATGTGGTCATTTGGCAAATAAAGGTAGTGGGTGTGTGATGACTGAAGATTGCATCCGAAATAGCTGCCATTTAAGAAAAAGGGGAAAACCTCTTTGGATTACTCTTTGTTTATGCTGATTCTCAGCGCCGGTTAGAGTAGAGTGTATATTGTATTATGGGAAGATGTGGAGGAGGATATGGAGCTTCTGAATAGGCAGGGTGTGTGAAGATCAGTGACTGATAATCGAACAAGCCACTGCAAGCAACCTCACCCTGCTTTGTGCTTCACCTGGAAACCGACTGTACCTTTGGAATGCAATATTATTTCATTTGACTACTGGTAAATACCTCAAGGGCTGAAGTTATAATATTTAAAATGCATCTGGCTGTATCCAACAACAAGGAAAAACCTGGCACTCTGGTTGTATAAAAAACATTTAGGCGTCAACGTATGTGAAAAGCACCCATTAAAACTGCTAAAGAAGAGAAAGCAATTTTTCCCCCCAGCCAAACAGTTGGGATAGTTCTAACTGGCACCTCAAAAAGACACTGTGTGCTTGTTAGATGTTCCTCAAACAATCTAGCTATAGGGTTCGTTCTGTAAATATTAAACTTATACAATGAATTCATCTCTGTTCAAACTTTGTGTTGCAGATAACTTTAGTCATACATTTGTTAAGAAATGTTGACTTGTATCAATAATATATTTATCATTTAAAGTGTAATGGACAGTGATGGCATCATCATTATATTTGCATACTAGGTTTGGATTGGTCTTGTCATTTTTGCGTGTTTAAACACCTTTAAACTGATTATGATGCCCACTGAGTGTCCTTTACTAAAACTTACCTAAAAGTTAAATTTCTCTGTTCACTTTTTCCTACAAATGCCAATCTAATAGCAACATGTTCTTGCTCGCTAACATGGGTTTTATTGAGCACTTTAACCCTGTTTATATACCACAGATTTGCACTTGTGCCGCTCTGAGTTTGGACTTCCTGCCCTGCAGTCGCATAGGGGTCCTGTTTCTAAACCCCTCGCACCCTGACCTGCTTCTGTACTGCAGACTTCCCCAGTTGTAGCTACTACTAGCTTACTCTGTGACTGCACAGTCATTTACCTAAACTCAAATTTCAGGAAGGTTAAAGAGGGTCAAACAGGCAGGAGGTTTTTTGAAGATATGAATAATTATAAGATCTGAAAAGCATGTTGTGTTCGTGAACAGATTAGATTTAAATTTGAATATGCGTTTTTGAAGACAGGGCTTCAGTAATACACGGTTTATTTACCCCACACAAATGTCTGGCATTCTTAAAAGATGTGATGTATACTACACAGGACTGCCCTCAGGCCTTTCAAAACAGCACCCAGTTTCTGCATGTGAAAACAGAAATACACCTGTGTTGTTTTGTTGTAACGTTTACAGTTTTTTAAAAATATAATTTAAATAAGATTTCATCAACTGACTTAGTTATGTATATTTACCGTTGTCAGCGTCCAAGGCCCTATGAGTCACACCTGAGATTTTAGTGGATTCAGACCACACGTGTTCTGTCGTTGCCTTCGGCTCTGGAGTTGAGCTTTTTGTACATTACCAATACCATAAATACAATAACTACTGTCAGGATTTCCTAAATGATTTATTGATGCTGGTTTTCTGCTACGAATTCCTGTTCATTGTGCAAAGGCATAACTTCAAACCGAGGATTTTCATTTTACCCTCGACCCAGACGCAGAAGGCTCTTCAAACAGGATGCAGAGGTAGATGGCAAAAGAGATTTGAAGTGATAGCCCATTTTAGCGGAGAAAAAGGCTCTGATTGTCTCCACTCCCCATCACTCCCTCCCCGTGACAGCCTCGCATGCCACTGGAGAAAGAAAGGAAATAAAGCAGCTGAGAGAAAGACAGAGAAAGTGAGGGAGAGAGTTAGAGAGGACAGTGTCGCTGTGCAGCTGCTCCTCTGGATGTTTTTGGATTACATCAGTGCTGTGGAAAGAAAGGAGCGAAGGACGGATAGAAAAGGGATCAGAGGGAGAAGGGAGCGGGGCACACTCCACAAATCAGGGCTCTTATTTTGGGAGGGGGCTGGGGCTCGCTCTGGAGTTCTGTAGGACAGAGCTGTCATTGTTAGCAGGTTGAAGTGGGTAAAGCCAGGGCTCAATAGTGTGGCGGGACCCCCCAGAAACCGTACCCCCTACCACCACATCCTGACAACACAGTAACAGCAACCCAACCTGGCCCTGTCAGCTGCCCGAGCCTGTGGATGGCATGCAGCTGAGATCACATTGCTTCGGGTTCCCACTCCTGTCCCCCCTCCGGAATTAATACTCCTACATCTTTGTTTGGCTGGCGAGCGCTGGCATTGAAATGGGCAGAGAGAAGGAACAATCACAGAAGATCAAGGAAAACTGGGGGAAAGGGGGAAGTTGGCATTTTAAAGCCACATTAATCAGCACCTTATAATTTTAGAATGTTTTCTGGTGTTCTAATGGTCATATAAGATTAAAAATGTAAGCAATATTAAGATTTTTACTGCTGTAAAAGACAGGCGTTTGATAAAGAAAGTTATGAAGATTACTGAGTCAAATAATTTTAATGTATTTTAATGATTATATAAAATAATAAAATAACATAAAATAATAATTTTAATAATGTATTCATTCTTACACTAGCTAAATGTAAATATTGATCCATTTATTTTAGCACCATATGCATGTCAATTTAGATTTTTTTATATTCATAAATATGTGCAATGTACGGTAATTGATTTATAATAAACATAGTGCCTTTTCACATCGAAGTCACTTTGAAATGTTCTTTGAAACGTTGAATCTCAGTCAAACTTACAAAAAAATGCAATCATTGAGATTTAAAACCTTCTTTATTCAACCATATCTCCCAAAGCAACTATATGGTGCACAGTACAGATATACAACACAGATATGGCATCATGGAGGCCAACAGTGTCATTATCGAAACTACTGTAATCTGTACTCAATTGGCAGTTGCCATTTCACCATCAAGATGAAGAGAAAGTTGTGTAGGTAATGGATTGAGGGCAGTTTGATAAGGACAAAGACTGCAAATATGTGGTTTGTAAGGTGTTGTTTGCAGTTGACTGATACAGTTGTCTTTGCATGGATATAACTAACAGTGTACATGGATTGTGGGCTTAGCCATGGGAGAGTATTTCTGTGGAATGTGCTCCTTTGCATTGGCTCTGACCTTTCTCACTGATTGATTGGTGTGCTGTCCATGCTCCAGTGGACATTGAAAGGTGAGAGACCTTAAGCACCACCACACAATTCAACTTCCACTCTAGAAGGACCAGACTTCAGTTTCCTTTTCCTTTTCATGAATTTATAGGTTCAAGCATTAAAACGCTCTCATTTGGTGTTGATAGATATTGGCAATTGTTCAGATCCTGTGAAGCAAGAGTGGGATTTGATTGACTAAAGAGTATGGCGCTATAATTCACACAAAAAGAATCAGTATTTACTAGGGGATGTCAAGGCAAGAATGCTCTCCTTTTTTTCTTGGGATGTTCTTCTTCAAATGGCTTTTGAGATCATTTATACCTCAATTGGGTTAAGAATAGGGGCATTGTAAGACTGCTTCTTCACCCTTTTTTGTTGTATTGTGACTTATATTATGAAACTACCCCTCAGTTGTCCAACAAAGCTCCAAGTGATCAGCACAAGTGCACCCTGCATTGTGACACTGGTGGGTGTGACCTCTTCCCCTCCTTCAGATTCTTAGCGATAGCTTTTAGTGTCTTTTTATTGTTTTATTGGCTTTCAAAGTCAAGGGCTCATCCTTTGAAATGCCCCACCTCTGTGTCTTCTTGTCCAGACCGAACCATAACATAATGTCAGTAGAGGACCTATATGAAAGTCATCATAAATGAATGGACAGATTGATATCTTTAAACCTGCAGAATGATGAAGATATGGAAATGTCTTAAATTTGCTGCTGAAAGATTAACGTGGTTGGTGGGTTTGACATGGTTTAGATGGTATGGAGCTGGCAGAACTGGTACACCATCTTGGACTTGGAACAAACCAGCTACTGTCACAGTCGATCAGATCTTCTGCCAAAAGCCCCTGCTGGGATGGTCGTTTAGTGGAATTATGATGGGGAAGAGTTAAGGTACATTGTTAAATTTGGATGGTTATAGTGATAAACCTACATCCAAACACACAGACATACACAATATCAAGTTCTGTGGAGAGTCTCGGGGAGTTTCAGTGTCTTAGTGGTGACCTCTGCTCCATTCTTGCCCTCTCTACACTTCTCAGAGTATTTACTTTGCCTCAAGTGCATGGATTGGGTGATAGAGGCTGTCATCACTGTAGTATGACCTAGGTTCACTGAATTCCAGATCGCTTAAGTTCTGGTGGTTGGGAGTTAAACATCAGAAATGTTAGGAGACCATGCTAGGGAAACCATTGAACATCAGTAGAAGACTGTAGAGGTCACATATTTACTAGATCATTCTATCCAAGCATATGTGATAACTTGTCCTATAGACCCTGTATCAATCATTATAAATAATGTCTCTGGGTTTAGAATGCTTCTTGTACATTTCCTGCCCTGCAGGTAGGATTACTAGGCCTCTTAATTAAACAGACATACAAATTGCTCCAGATAAACGGTACAGGCTAGAGGTATTTTTAGATGTGTAGTGGGGACAAACACCAACACCAAGATTAAGGATAAGAAGATTTGGCCAGAGTAAATTTAGGTAATTGCAGCTTCATTATAGTCTTAACAATTTACATGGACTCCACTTGTTTCAAAGGACCTGACAATAGAGGACCTATTTGCAGTTTTAGTTAGCCTTTATGTAGGTTTTATACCTTTGCCACTTTCTCAGTTACAAATTGTCAATCGCTATCCAATAAAGGACACCGACGAGAAGACGTGTACTTGACCGTGAGGAGACCAATGATCCGTGGTAATCCCTTTACCTTCTGTCTTCCGGTCTTTGTCACCTCTCTGAGTTCTATACAAACGTAAAAGGGATTCCAGAGATGCCAAAGCCAAACAATTTACAAATGGCCACTCCCCAGTGCTTTGATGATTCTGGGGGTGTAAGCGTCTCCTGCCATGTTTATAGGAGTGGTCAATGATGGTGGATGTCAAGCCTGCAGTTAAGCTTCAGGTCAACTCAGATGCCAAGGCCTTAAAAATTATCAGTAAAACTATGCCATGTTTATAGTAGTGGTCAATGATGGTGGATGTCCAGCCAGCAGTTAAGCTTCAGGTCAGCTTGGATGCCAAGGCCTTAAAAATTATCAGTAAAACTAATGGCCCCTAATGGGACCACCATGGATAGAAGTTGCCTGTAGCAAAGCAGGCTGGTTCACCAGCTCAAGCTTTCATGCACACCAGGAACATATGACCAGTCCAGACAATGCTAATGTGAAAGGAATGAGTTTATGAATGGAATTGAGGCCTCTTTTATTGGACGTAAAGCTATACACTTCTCAAAGGGGTCTGTTACTTTTACAGCATCTCTGACCTACTCCAGAAACCATGAACAGATGTAGGCCTATGCCTAAAAGCAGCTCAGGGGTAAACAATATGTCGCTTGCTTTTTGGAGATATTTCACTGTTTGTTTAGTTTATCCTTTCAATTTGCTTATCTGCCTGAAAGGGGTCAGGTCCCACCTTGCCTTTCTGCAGGTGATCTTTATCAAAATGACCCAGACTGTGTGGACTCTTGGTAATTTCCACCCCAAGAGCAGCTGTTCCGACCAGACACACTCTAACAAAACAACTCAAACTGCAGAGAGCCGCTGAAATTCTGAGTCATCTTGCAAGTCCCCATTTCAGATGATCTAATGGTCAATGGGTAATGGACTCTAAGGAGTCTGGAAGCTAAAGAGTAAGTTGTTTACCAGATATGAATGTTTGCAAGTGATCGTGTGAGATGGATGACAGATTGTGAATGGGTGTGAAAGGATAGTCACTGAGGCGCTGGAACGTTTCCACAGCTTGTCCATTCAGAGTAATCAGTCCAGTGTGACATCCCCAAGTCAAATCAAGAATTTCTAAGCTTGATAACAGAAAACGCTGAGTGCACTTGTATTCTCTAAGGCTGATGATACACAGGGCAACATTTTGAGCAATGTTGCCAGGCAACTTTGGGAAATATTGCCGTCAATGGGCAACCAGATGAGACACAGGGCCCACGACCGATCTAAAATATCCAGATAGAAATTTGTTACCCATTCTCAATGGGAAAGTTCCCGAGCAACATGCAAAAAAAAAAAAAAGTTGCCTGGCAAAATTGCTCAAAAAGTTGCCCTGTGTATCATCAGCCTAAGATCACTTAGTGGCCTAAATGTGCTAAGTGGCCTATTTAAACATAGTGTAATTTCATCACTTGAACTGACTACAGTCATTGCAAATACTTTTATTTGTTTTGTCAGTTGAGTCAAAGAAAACAGTCTGATAACAGTCATTTATCGTCCATTAGGCTACAATTTGTTCAAGAGAACTGTTAAGAATAATGTTTAGTGTTTGTGTGAATGTTTTTGCAACTGCGGGAAAGGGGTTTCATGTAGAAGTGTGTGTGTGTATGTGTATGTGATTCGTAACAAGTGGTAACAAGTGTAAAGTTTAGATCAGGCATATAAAAAGGTTTGTCCCCCCCCCTAAATAGCAAGTAGGGTTTAGTTACATCATAGCTGCAAACAATGTTCTTTTCTCTCTCTCATTTATTAATGTGCTTTTCTTCCTATCACACAGCTAATAAGCTCAGTTCTTAAATTACAGAGTTGCCTCACCAGCCATCGAAACATGAGAGGAACAGCGCTTGTTTTACAACATTTCATCTTTTTGTGAATGGGAATTCCACCCAGAAGGTGAAAAAAAGAATCTTCCGGCCCATTTAAGCTGTGTCTGGGAGACCTCTGAGTGAGCGCTGCGAGAGAAATGTTTATTTAACTTTGACCACTTCCTGCTGCAGTTTAAGGCTTTAGGGTTGTGCTTTTGTTAGGGCCTAAATATGTATATTTTTTTATCCTTAATTATTCTTATTTTGGTTATAAAGATTTAGCAATTGACAAAACATTTCAGTACTTTCACGAGCATAATTTATTTAGCTAAAATCTTGTCATTTAGTGCAAGAGCACAGAATTTCCCGGCTAACCAGAAGTCCTCTCTCTATTCTTTTTCATTTTCAAGGGAACACCCTGCCCCCCTTTTGCCACACCACCCTGAAACTCTTCATACATCAGTGCTAAATGCACATTTTTACCATTCCCTTCCCCTCCACCGACCTCTCTGTCTCCGAGTGAGGGGCCTTAATGCCTTAGAACCGACTCTAACCCAAAGAGATCCATTTATTTTCATGTGGGCCGCTCCCCCACCCAAGCCCTGGCTAGGCCTGGGCCCCGTGGGTTCCAGCAGTTGAGCTCCCAGTGTGACGCTATTTAAAGCCACATCTGCCAGCGGCCTCCATTTGCATCTCTGAACATATACACCACAAGGGCTACACCCTCACAGCTTAGCATAGCAGAACACCCATCTGTTAAGAAAATATAGACCCTCTGCAACTTTCATTCTTTGACTGTAACCTGTCCTTTATTGACAAAAGCAAGCTTTTGTTCTGCTCGCTACTTTTGGGAAAGCATTAGTTATTATAGCATTAGCGGCATTGATATTATAATGCCACATGATCTGTTTTGCAGTCGCAAAGAGGCACGATTATTTAGGTTAACTTACTACTAGCTTAAAAACTAACTAGGATAACTGTAGCTCATTTGTAGCAGGTAAAGTAGCTTATTCTTTCCAAAGGAGCTATTTATTACAACTTCCCAGAGCACAAGTTCTTGGAAATCTAACCTCTGTTTAGTTTGCGCTTGTATTATTTGAATGTTTGATCCCATTTAATACGATCAGCAACGTTCGGTTTACAACATTCGCTTTCTTAGTGGTACTTCTCTTTATTCTTTTATTTGCATGTACACATGTCTCTTTAACAGGCTATAACTTATCCTTTCACTTTCTCTGCCTCTTTCCTTCGTCAATCGGTGAAAGGAAAGCACTTCTTTTAACAGCGTACAATGTCTAACCACCCGCATTACACAGCCCGTGGTAAACTTTTGGGCCTCTTTGAATTCGTTGTGCTGACCTTTGGGATGTAAGAGGCACCAGATCAGTTTATTTATCTGAACTCTGTATCATGCCTAAGTTTCAGCTATTCACCGAATACACTGGGCCCAGTTTACTATTGGAGGCTGAGGGTAGATCGCTTACTTTGACATCTGTGTGTGCCTGTTTTCGGTTTTCCATGCCTATAGTTCTCCTACACCTACATTTAAGATGCTTGCATTTTGTGAATAAGTAATTACAGTGCATTGTGCGCACTAACTATAGCATGGAGGTTGCCTGTCCACTTGCATTAGAGTAATTTGATTGTGAGAGCAACACAAGATGGCCTTCTTTTTTGCCCATCTTCTCAAGCCCGTCGTAAGATCTTGTGTTTTTCACAAGGTGGTGGTGGGGGTGCCGAGGTTGTTCTTGCTTTTGTTGTTACATGATTGGCCTCTGAATTGAAGCTCTATCAAAAAGAGCATGGCGGATTTATGTTCAGCAACTCCCTCTCGTTAAAGCACGTTTGTCTGGTTCGCTGTTGCCTTCATTCAGTCTGTGATGAGACCTCAGTTTCTTTAAATGTGTCTCAGAGTGAAGAGAGCTGTGTGTGCGGATGCTGTGAATCGTGTGGGATAAAGCCCAGAAGTGATGTCCCTCTTAATTTGTGTGCCCTTTGTAAATTGAATCATGGTCAATGCTTTTGTTTACCAATGGGTGGCGCTCACTCACTAAACAACTGCTCACTCTAATTGTGCAAATTCTGCATGTGCTTACTTTGTTTTGAATGTATTTTTTGCTTTGTTGCTTTGTGGCATTGTAGACCTGTCTAAATTTTTCCACATAAAAATAGTTGCCCTTTTCAAATGCGTTCAGCATTTAGGTTGCTACTGTTTCATCTGTATGTACCACTTTTGAAATATTCAATAAGTGTTTTCATACGTGTTTATGAAAGCACATCTAATTTCTTCTTAAGTGATCTGTCCTTCCAGGTTCATTCAATTGTCCAAACATCTACAAGGTATCCTTCGAGTTTGATGTGGGAAAATTACAACGAGTCTCCTTTTCCCCAAACAACATAGAGGGCTGATCAAAGTTATCGCATGGTAATTGGTCTCTATTTACACTCCAAAACAAATAGGCATTCTGCTGAGGCGGCTCCGCACTGACTGCACCCTCTAACCTGTGATCACGGCGTGGGCGGCAGAATGCAGCACAGCACATGTACCTGAGTCTCCTATGGAGCATGCTGACCTGTGTTCAGCCTTATCAGCTGACACACTCTGCCACTTTGTTACCAAACAGCCGACTTTGTTGATTGAAATCGCCGACAGACTGCAATCCACTTTAGCACTTCATTTTTACACAGTTTTTCTTTCACCCACACACTTTTTTTTCAGGTCATGTGCACTGCTTTGAAGCACTGAATGACAGGACTGAGCATTTAAGGCATTATGTGATTTCTAAACGTAGCATATTGTGAATTAGTTTATTCTCACACCATTTCCTCATATGCGTGTTGAAATTGTATCACTATGTAAAGGAGCTCACTTGTGCGGATGAAAATCATGACAGTGAGTAAATCTCAATAACATTAGAAAGGAATGCTCAAACACCCTTGCGGGGGATGAAAAAGCATTCAGGCAATGCAAGGTATGGTTACAGCCTATTAAAAAACAGCTCCAAATGGGTGTGGTTTTGATTTTACACAAGCTTAAAAGAAACTTATGGTGATCTATTTGAATTCCGTACAGATGTCACTTGATTTACGCGCCCAATCTCGTGTAGTACATCTAGAAGATTTTATCTCAGTTTTTACACTGGCCGATTTAAGCAGTCCTCTGGCTGTGTGGCCTTTTGTGGCATGCTTTAACCCAGAAAGTTATTTTACTGGAAGGTATAAGCAAGTTTGCACAGATCCTTCAGGATTAATAGTTCGATCATAGAGGCTCTTTGAAACTAAAGCATTAGAGCCTAAGACAGATGTGCAACAAGTGTCTGACATAACTTCCTTTGGGAAGCCTCATGCCAAATCCTGTGCCATATGTGCATCAATGCTGCCCTTTTTGGCAGCAGCCTGAGAAAATGACACCTGCACCTGCATATGATGATTCTGTGCCTGGGTACAATGAGCATGGCCATGGACAGATTGGCCACTTGTACAGTAAGAGCTCTCATAATGCATCCTTTATTGCTTGTTATAGAGGGAGGACATGTGCATGTGTTCTGCACTCCCCACTGTGTCCATGGCCCAGGGGGACCTGTTTTCCTGGAGTGCAGACAGTAGAGCTGATATGAAGCCACATACTGTACGTTCTAACCCAACAATATGACCCTGGGGTGTACCATGTTGGACTCAGTCCCCTGGGTTTTTCTGGAAGCGAGGAACTGGGTGGTTGGGTTAACAAGGGGGCCTTGTGTCCGGTGCATGGCTGGCCAGTGCGGGGTGCGATACTCATGCTCGCTGATGGGTCATCAGGGAACTAATCTGACAGGTGCCTCTTTTGTTTCAAGGGAATTGATTGCAGACAATGGCCCTGACCCTGTCGCCGTGCTTACTGATGTGTCGTTTTTCAAGGCCTTGGGCAGACTGGACACGGAAAGTTTTAGAACAGACATAATCTCAAAGAGGTGACACCAGAATTAAATGGATTATGAATGAAAATGTCCAGATAGAATTAATGTTGTTGTGCAAATATAGTGGATGCAAAAAGAGGTAATTCAGGCAAAAAAAAAATAATATTTACTTCTACCCTCATGTCATTCCAAACCTGTATAAAGAAGATATTTGAAATTGAGAAATGTCTCAGTGTTTTCGTCTAGGGAATGAAAGTCAATGGTCACCAAATGCTATACTAAATATATAATTTTATGTTTTACAGAATAAACAAATTAATACAGGTTTAGAATGACAAATGATTCAGTCAAAGTAAATTATGACATTTTTTGGTAAACTCACCTTAGCCACACTTACTTACAAAAATGTCATGATGAGCTACAATTGTGGTGACACCTGCATTAACTTGAGGGAAACTGACGGCATTACAGTATAACAACCACTAAAAAACCCTTGGCACCATTTGGTTAAAATATCTGCATAATTCCTATTTAGTTCAAATTTACTTTAGAGAATATCTCCATTTGTTTGCAGTAGACTTACATAGCATAGATATAAGTTTACTATTTATGTAAAATATTTTTTATCTTATTGTTTATCTTACTAATTTTCATCATTACCTACAGAGCACAAATAATCAAGAAAGGCACATTTTATGTTTTATTTTTCATTGCTCCAGAAAGTATTTTCTTGCATGCATGACAACGTCATACCTGTAGCTGCAGTAATGCAAAGCCTTAGGTCTTATTGCTTTATGGAATCTTGCACCTGGCAAGATTTATCAGACACTTTCATCAGGCAGGTGATACTCAAACGGTCTTGTCCACAGATTGTCAAGCTTGTTAAAGGAGGGAAAACAAGTCAGACAAGTCTGAAGTGTCTCTCTCAATGTTAATCCCCCCTTTCCACTTTCCTAATCAAACTAACTCTCTCAGCCCCAATATGCCGCTTGATGAGTTTCCTCTCCAACAGATTTGACAGAGCCCAGTGGGGGTTCGCGGCCCATGCTTAGTCCAAGACAGTGGCCTGTCAGAACTCCTTAATGGTGGGCCATTCTACCCCTGCCTGTTGTCCTCATTCCTTGACCTTCTAAACACTTATTAGTGGTCTCCCCAAGACCCGAGTCCCTTTTACCAGCTGCAGAAAAATAAAAGTTTAAAGGAAAGAAAGCGGGAAGGGGTAGGGGAGACGCTTACGCTTTGCATCAGCTGCACTTGTTTTGCGACTCTTAAACCCTTTATAGACGTGAAGACTGTTTGGGTTGACCACCCGTCATCATTTTGAACTTTCCACAAATCTCATATGTGATATTTGGCAGTTAGGAACAGGAGACTAATGTCCTCTATCACAAGAACGATATACTGCTGTTAATTTGTAAAGACACTTTTAAACACTGTCGTTTCAAGTCATTGAAATCAAGTAAATTCTCTTAGTGATACTTCTAAGTTTACTTCAAATAAACTCCATGATCCTAGGATATTGTGGATGGTTGCCAGGGTATGCTATGTAGTTGCAAAAGAGTCCTGATTTAGAAATGAATCAAGTGACTGCCTTTACGAATGGATCAATTGAATTCAATTGAATTACTGACTCACATGATTCATCCAAAAACAAATTCATTCAGGGATGAAACACTGCAGTGTTGCTCTGAGATGCACAAATGTTCTGCTCCGGCTTTGTTTGGCATGATTTTTGTTGGCCAAACACCGAAAGAAAACAGACACTACTGAGTCTAAAATGTAACTCACTCAATATTAACTTGTTTGTTTTTATTGTTGTATAAAATTGATATCACATTTGCGATCATGCTCACATGCTGATATTCGAGAAAACAGCACACTTGTGTGTGTGATATTACTTTACTCTATCATATCTTATAAATATAAAAACAAAAATCCATACAAGGATATTTTTTGCTTTCATTACTTGAATTATAGGGGCATTCAAACTGCATTGTAATAGACTTCATCAAGTAATACTTTTGGACTCTCAAGATATGTTTTTGTTTGTATTTTGCAAAGTGAGTGACATACTTAATAATGTCAGCTCACACATCGTTAAAACAACAATTACGATATTATTGTAGATGATAAATATCACACACCCATGGGTCCCATTAATTGCACCCATTAATTGCTCACCTCTCCCTGCAACAACCATAGAACAAATGGACGAGTTATGCACCAAATTATGTTTAAAACCCTAACCTTAGATAAAAGTGACAGTATAGTGATGCTTCATTTGCCTGCGAGTGCCACACTTAGCTCATGCGCATGAAGTCTTTGTTATCTGTCTACCAAGTTTGTGTCCACTCATTTTTTGCTCAACCATGTGGAAAACAAACAACCCTTCTGCCACCTTTTGTGTACTAATGGCCATTATAGTCAGCGATAAATGGTTCAAAACACAAGTTATCTAGTCATCTTGTCCGCCAGCCTTGTTTACGATGATGGCAGCCTTTGAACCGTGCATGAATAGAATAATTGCTGAAGTGCATCTCTGGTTGAGAGGGCATTGGCAGACCGATACAGATACACTAGCTGTAAGTGTTGGATGGGGGGATGCACACTACTATGAAGTGCTGGTAAACAAACACAAGTCCAGTGTCTCACTCCCTGTGCTGCACCCTGGCCCCACCCTTGAGTAAAGATACAAGGACCTCCTTTATTCCAGAACAAATGTCAGCCCCTCAGTACAGTTAGGAGCAACAAAGGGAATCAAAGCTGGTGTGTATGAATGGTCGTGAGGTTCTGGCACGGTTGGCGGGCTGCTGGAGCGTGGGGCCACAGTCTGAAACAGATGGCAGATGAGGAGAAGGTGGAACAGACACCAGACCGGCCAAACACTCCCTGTTAGTGGAGGGTCCAGTTTGGTTTGGTCACAGGAGGTGGCAACTCTTCAGAGCAGGCAGTGGCCAGAGTCATTTCGTGTTATGGAGCACAGAGCTTGGGCTTGGGGCAAACCGAGCAGATGCTTGGCAGGGTCCACAAAGTTAATGAGGGGCATGCGCTGGCCTCACATCATGTCAGGGAACTTTCAAACAAAAACAACATCAGAGAAGTTTGAAGGTGCTCAATTAGTTGGAACTAAGGTCCTTCTGTCCATTGAATGGCTTCCCAGATTGAACCCTAATTGGACCTCATAATATTGAGGAAAAAACAACTAGCAGGTTGATCTTGATGCAGTGGATAGGAATTGGGTTTTATATGCTTTTGACATTTTAATAAATTCTGTGGATCATGTGAATCTCCATTTTAAAGGGTTAGTTCACCCAAAAATGAAAATTAGCCTGTGTTTTACTCACCCTCAAGACATCCTAGGTGTATATGACTATGCTCCGGGGGGTGAATGAAGGCCTCCTGTAGAGAATCCATGAATTTTTGTCAGAAAAATATCCATATTTCAAATGTAATAAACACTTTTCTATCACTTCCGCTATGTGTCATATGCGGAAGCAGTTCCGGCGGATGACGTAGGACGTCAGCATTTCGTGATTAGTGATGAATGCGGAGAGAGAACAAAACAAAACGCAGATCATGAATTAAAAGCACAAAATGAGGCTTTGTAAAGAAAAATGTCAGAGGATTTCGATATAAGCCAAGAGGAGACTGGTTTTCCTTTGCTAAAGTAAGGAAACTTTGCTTCATTAAACAAACTCTTGAGATTAGCATATCTCAGAGGCGCTCGCGCGACGCATACGTCCTACGTCATCCGCCGGAATGCTTCCACATACGACAGTCAGCATAAGTGAGAGAAAAGTGTTTATTAGTGATGAGCAAATGAAGCCTCGTGAAGCACTGAGGCTTTCCTCTGACTGTTTTGGGAAAAGATTCAAAGCTTCGAGAGTGTCGAAAACTGATAAATACTAAAAAATAAAGCAGCCAAAAGCCTGTGAAAGACGCTCAGTAGGACGAAGCATCCACCACACATTCCATAGATTGATTCAAGTTATGTGAACAAATAAATGCCTAACAGTGTGTGTGTTTGTTTTTGTTGAATTTCTGTCTCTGATGAATTAATTTACCCATGAAACTGTGCTTTTAAATTAAGCAATTTAATAACAGTATGAATATCAATATGATGTAATAGAATAATAGCATACGAATTGCATATGACAAATATTACATTTTCCTAAAATAATTTGTATTCTCCATATTACTTGTATGACTGGGTATCTCAAATATAACTGAATAAGTCCTCCCTGTTAGTGGAGGGTCCAGTTTGGTTTGGTCACAGGAGGTGGCAACTCTTCAGAGCAGGCAGTGGCCAGAGTCATTTCGTGTTATGGAGCACAGAGCTTGGGCTTGGGGCAAACCGAGCAGATGCTTGGCAGGGTCCACAAAGTTAATGAGGGGCATGCGCTGGCCTCACATCATGTCAGGGAACTTTCAAACAAAAACAACATCAGAGAAGTTTGAAGGTGCTCAATTAGTTGGAACTAAGGTCCTTCTGTCCATTGAATGGCTTCCCAGATTGAACCCTAATTGGACCTCATAATATTGAGGAAAAAACAACTAGCAGGTTGATCTTGATGCAGTGGATAGGAATTGGGTTTTATATGCTTTTGACATTTTAATAAATTCTGTGGATCATGTGAATCTCCATTTTAAAGGGTTAGTTCACCCAAAAATGAAAATTAGCCTGTGTTTTACTCACCCTCAAGACATCCTAGGTGTATATGACTATGCTCCGGGGGGTGAATGAAGGCCTCCTGTAGCGAATCCATGCATTTTTGTCAGAAAAATATCCATATTTCAAATGTAATAAACACTTTTCTATCACTTCCGCTATGTGTCATATGCGGAAGCAGTTCCGGCGGATGACGTAGGACGTCAGCATTTCGTGATTAGTGATGAATGCGGAGAGAGAACAAAACAAAACGCAGATCATGAATTAAAAGCACAAAATGAGGCTTTGTAAAGAAAAATGTCAGAGGATTTCGATATAAGCCAAGAGGAGACTGGTTTTCCTTTGCTAAAGTAAGGAAACTTTGCTTCATTAAACAAACTCTTGAGATTAGCATATCTCAGAGGCGCTCGCGCGACGCATACGTCCTACGTCATCCGCCGGAATGCTTCCACATACGACAGTCAGCATAAGTGAGAGAAAAGTGTTTATTAGTGATGAGCAAATGAAGCCTCGTGAAGCACTGAGGCTTTCCTCTGACTGTTTTGGGAAAAGATTCAAAGCTTCGAGAGTGTCGAAAACTGATAAATACTAAAAAATAAAGCAGCCAAAAGCCTGTGAAAGACGCTCAGTAGGACGAAGCATCCACCACACATTCCATAGATTGATTCAAGTTATGTGAACAAATAAATGCCTAACAGTGTGTGTGTTTGTTTTTGTTGAATTTCTGTCTCTGATGAATTAATTTACCCATGAAACTGTGCTTTTAAATTAAGCAATTTAATAACAGTATGAATATCAATATGATGTAATAGAATAATAGCATACGAATTGCATATGACAAATATTACATTTTCCTAAAATAATTTGTATTCTCCATATTACTTGTATGACTGGGTATCTCAAATATAACTGAATAAGTCCGAATTAAAACTTATTCGTAAAGTAAGATCTGGGGGATCGAACATTTCGACACGCAAAGTGAATTGCGCACATGACTGGACAGAAATGAAGCTTCATTTGACATTGGTCACGTGATTTCTGTTAACAACACAAGCTTCGAATCGAGGCTTCATCTGGCACGCCCCTTTATTCTCGACACAAGCTCCGATGCCTCGGTTCAAATGTCACATCACTAGTGTTTATCACATTTGAAATATGGATATTTTTCTTACAAAAACGCATGGATTCGCTACAGGAGGCCTTTATTTATGCCCCGGAGCCATGTGAGGCATGTTTTATTACGGATACGCGTGCTTTATTTAACGTGTTTTGGACTGTTGAACAGAAACACCCGCCCACTACAATGATATAGCTTTGAAGTGCCAGGACAATTTTTAATATAACTCCGATTGGATTCGTCTGAAAGAAGAAAGTCATATACACCTAGGATGGCTTGAGGGTGAGTAAAACACGGGGTCATTTTCTTTTTTGGGTGAACTAACCCTTTAAGCCTCCACAAGCTGTGAGGCTCCAAAAGGACATAAAAGTACTATAAATGTAATTCATGTGACTTGTTTGCTACATTCCAAGTCTTCAGAAATATTTTAACTTTTATTCACTGAGAATTGTGTTGTCTGTCCTAGTTCTCAAACATTGTTTCTTTCACATGTTTTACAATTTACACAATGGTAAATCTTTCAGCAAGCCACTGAAAATCTTTCAGCAGGCCACTTTGTGTAAATCTAAAAAAAGAACGGAAAAAAATAAAAAAAAGTGGAATGAAAATGTATTAATAGAATATCAGTTCTTGCAGTCCTTAACAACAAAAGTTTAAATTAATTAAACATTTTATGCGTTTTATCTGAAGAGTTTTGTCATATTAAAGGGGTCATGAACTGACTTTGTTTTTTTGTATTCTCTGAGGTCAACATAATGTTATCAAGATTTTTGCTTTAAAAACATCCTAATTTAGAAGTAATAAGCTATTTTATGTCCTGTTTTTGACCCCCCTCATGAGAACGCTCTGTTTGAATATGCGTGGCAGATTGTAGACTCAGAAGTAAATGCCCACTGCTAATAGTTGTGTATGTTTGCCAGCCTACATCCTTCACAGATGGACGCTGCAGTGATTTAGGTTTAAAATGCATAAATACTCATATCAAATGATCTGGTTAACAGAAAAAGCAATAGTGACCACGTTATAAAAACAGTTGCTCACACTTGTTTGTTGCGACATTATTGTCAGATCCAATATAGTCGGCACAGCATCGTCTTTTAGTTTCAATCTTTCTGAAAATCCTGTGTCGAATTGTGCCTTGTTTGTAAACGAATCCACGGTAAAATGAAGTGAACAAAAGACTGAGTTCTTACTGGACTGGTCTGGAACTTCATTCAAAATAAAGTTAATTCACTCTTTCCTAACATTGGGATCAGAAGGAAGGCAATGCAAAAACTGTTTTTCCACAGCTCGGCACTGCACAGCGTCTTCTTATCTTTTGAGCATCTTTATCGTTTGGTTTCTGTGTAGACCTGCGTTTACCTCTCTCGTTATTTACACTACGTGCGTGAATCGGTGGGTGGGGCTAAACAGGCAGCGATGTAGAAGCAGGCGTTGATCTTCTTCTGCGGAGGATCGTAGAGTGGTATATTCCACAAGCTGTCATTTTAGCAGACTGGCTTCAATAAAAGTTGTTTTTAGACTAACGATAAAGTTTTGAGTTCTGAAACTTACAGGATGTTTTTATAGCACAATTACCTCTTATATGTCAAAAGGGAATTTTGATTTCTTAGTTCATGACCCCTTTAATTAAATTCTGTCATTAATTTGTGATCAATCATTATGAATTAAGATTATTATAATTAATGATCATTGAGTACAGAAAATATAATAATAATAATAATAATTATTATTATTATTATTATTACCATTTAAAACTGTATACATGACATATATAGGTGAATGATGACAATATTATAAAACATTTTGGGTAAACTATGTTTTTGTCAACTAGCATGTCTTACAATATAAAGAAAAAGTTACCAAAAACAACCTACAGCAGGGTAACCTATACATTTTTTGTCAGTCAAACCCCTTAGACGTAAAATGTTTACAAATAATTTAACAACACAATCAAATGTTCACAGTTTGCTGTCAGTTAATGGTCACATGAGATGCAATTAATAAGATAAAATATCTAATATTTTTGTTTTTTCAACTAAATTATTATTATCTAACCTTTTAATTGTTTTTATTTTCAAAATGTGTGTGTATGTGTGTGTGTGTGTATATATAAATATACTGTATGTATATATACAGTGTCATGCGAAAGTTTTGGGAACCCCTTGCAGAATCTGTGAAAATGTGAATAATTTTAACAAAATAAGAGAGATCATACAAATTGCATGTTATTTTTTATTTAGTACTGTCTTGAGTAAGATAGTTTACATAAAAGATGTATACATTTAGTCCCCAAGAAAAAAAAAGCAAAAATAACCCCCATTCAATGGTTCTTAATACAGTGTGTGGTTACCTGGATGATCTACGACTGTTTTTTGTTTTGTGATGGTTGTTCATGAGTCCCTCATGAGTTTGTTCTGAACAGTCAAACTGAGCACTGTTCCTCAGAAAAATCCACCAGGTCCTGCAGATTCTTCAGTTACCCATGTTTTGGAAATCGTACCCTAGAGATTCTTAAATGCTTAACGCTTATCCCCAACAAATTACAAGTTTGCAAACCTGGCTGGTCAGCGTTGGCCTGTGCTCCTTTTGCCCTCGAGTGCTCTTTTGAAGCGGAGCTGTTCAGACAATAGAGGGATCTGTGCTGCAAATCAGGGGTGAATTGAATCGGGCAGCTTCAGTTGACTGCCTCTCCAGGTTCAGAGGCTGTGGATGCATTCAGTTATAGAGAGAGGCATTCCTTGCGGATCGTGTGTCCAGCTACGGAATGATTCCAACCCCACCTCCGCTACCTGCCACAGAGAACAGACGCAGGGATCCATGGCCCCATCCCA
Source organism: Sinocyclocheilus anshuiensis (assembly GCF_001515605.1). Taxonomy (NCBI): domain Eukaryota; kingdom Metazoa; phylum Chordata; class Actinopteri; order Cypriniformes; family Cyprinidae; genus Sinocyclocheilus; species Sinocyclocheilus anshuiensis. Next base: position 1,095,814 of record NW_015558577.1, on the reverse strand, counting down.
GCAACCACTCCAATAGCATATAGAGAATTATGCAATATTTTAAAGTGTAACTTTTTACATTTTTGGAACGATCTCACAGGCTCGAGGCTCACCTCAAGAGGTTGAATGCAGTGCCACAAGCGCCGTCCTGGAAGCGAGCCCAGCACATGGCGCTTCGTAGGGATTTTGATTTATTCAGGACCTTGTACAGTACAGGTCAATGTGGTAGTACACGATGAGCTGGTCTTTTGTGCTAAGGACAGCTGTGTTAGCAAGGCTGCCTGCATTATGGCAGTTTTATTAATTCTTTTGTAAGAGATTGACGTGAATGTTCGACAGTTGTATAGAATACCGCTTGAAGACGTACAAGTATATGTTGAATATGTAATTCAATTTCAGTTTGAAAATGAGGGCAACATTTCATTATTCTCAACCTTGTCCATTCACAAAAACAAAGGCTTGTCTGACCGTGGGGCTAGTTTGAATAATTTTGACAGCTCCTTTTTATGGGCGCGTTGTCTCTGGGCTACCAAACAGATGACCATTGTTCACCAATATCTGTCCTGGCCCTCGTATTGTCCTCTGACACATGAGTGGTATGCGGTCCCCAATTGCCGACTCTATCCACACGTACAAACACACACTCACAAACGCAGCAAGGGTACAGCTGGCCAGAAAAGGCGCAGTCCGCGGGACCCCTCTCTGTGTGTGTGTGTGTGTGTGTGTGTGTGTGTGAGACTGTCCTTTTGGGGACATGCCACCTATTAACCACCACAACCTGTTGATCGCAGCCACTGAGCTAGAAGTAATCTGCCATAGCGCAGATCTGGAAATTAAAATGACAATTTGAATTGTGTTGGGGAAAGTGGGAAACTTTGCCCTGTGAATCATTCTCTCTGTCTCTCGCAGTGTGTGCTTGAGGTGGCTGAGAGTAAATTAATGTATACTGTAGTTCATAACAGGATTAAACCACCAGGATCTGGTCAGCGTAAGGCATTATATTAACATTTCTGGAGAGACCAGCACGGTTTGGCATCTGTGTGATTGTGAGTCAGTGGATAGACATTTTAATGAATTTTTAACAAACTGGCCTGCAGTACTGCAGTAAATCTTTGTTGGGACACACATTCCTTTTAAATAATGAGATTTGTATATACTTTAACATTTTATATGGCATAAACTTTTTTTTTCATTCCCCCCCCAATTTTTTCAAGCACCATTTTCCCTTTTTAATTATGCAGCTTCAATAACATGTAATTATATAATCGTAAAATATAGCTGCAATCAGCAATTATGCAAACATTCAAAAAATAATAAGATAAAATAAAAATAATAAGAAAATAAGTTGATGTACCCAACAACAGTTTTAGATGTCCTTTAACTTTATTATGATTTGCTGATAATACATATTTAAAAAAATATCTGACCCATTTTGAAATAACACAAGGATGTAAAAGCTTATAAAAATGATATTATTATATTTTAAATGCATATATTTCATTATATTTTAAATATTTGATTTTTGAAGTACTGAGTTATGGTCAGGTGATTTTAGGGGTAGTTCATGATGTGTAATATCATAACTTTGATAAAGAGGAAACAAAATATCTAACGATCACACTGGATTAATTTCAAGGAGGAAATATTGATGTTTTCATAACAAATGGCAGGCAAAACTGTAAGACATGTTTTATCTCATATCTGAAGAATCAGTGTTATGTCAATATAGATGGTTCCTCCCAGTTTGCCACACATGCTCTTTTTTTTTTTTTTTCAAGAATTACCTCCAGCTTATGAATCTAAATGCTGATGTGTAAGTACATTTCCAACTGAAGGAGAGACAATGAGTTTAAAATATGACAACTCTAAACAAACTTAAACTATTAACAACTTCATAATTCTACCTATAAGCGCTTGCCATCTGTCCTTTAGTGCATCCTGAACTCTGAAATATTTTGAGACATGCTTGCTGAACAAATAAAGGCTGGGAAGGGGATGAACTTTTTAAACAGTCAAAAGGATTTTCAGTAACGGTCTACAGGAAGTATGCACACAGAAAAAAAAAATATGTTTGAATAAATATTGAGGATAATTGGGTCATTCTAGAAATGTGGTGACAAATGACTGTAACTCAAAATGTGAATTAAATGATTTAAATATTTTTTAAATTCATAAAAAAATAATTTATATTATTTAATTAATGAATTAATATTGTTTTTAATATCAATGTTTTATGACACTTTATAAACCTTCTGAGGCTGAAGGTTTTAGAAAAAAAAAACTGAATTGGAAAAATGATTCGAGGGGGTCTTTCTTGTTTATACTAGTGTTATGTGATCAAAATATCCTTGTTTTCATGAAAATCTCAGAATGTTTGCTAAATATTTGATATGGTGATCAGCGATAGCATTGTTTTTTTTGCTATACCGATTCCTTATTTTACTTTTGGTGTAACTTCAAATGACACACCTGCATTAGAGAATGTAAGCAAATGATATATTACATTTATTTTTAAAATCCTAAATTATTTAATATAAAATGCAAACTATTAATTATAATAGTAATTAATGTTTCTAATATTAATATATAATTAATTAATATTTATAAAGATAATAATAATAATAATAATAATAATTATTATTATTATTATTATTATTATTATGGAATGACTTACTGCTATCGTTGAAAAGCCTTGTTGAAATTAAGCTCCATAAAGGAAAACTCTCATATTGGGCTGTGCATGTTTAAACTTTGCTTATAAGAGAAATTCATCTGCATATCCGGACACTTCGCCAGTGAGCTGTCAAGGGACCATCTCGCTGTGTCTACATGCTGTGGGTGAGTTTAGGTCAGGACCTTTGACCTGAGGTCTTTCCTGGTCTGGGTCACTGGTCCTCAGGATGCTCCTATTTCAGACGCTGGGATGCATTTCTCTCCTTCACTCATGCAATGCTGCTTTTTCTCAGTGAGCCAGCAGGAGGTCTGTCTAAATCACAGTCAACCTAGCCTTGCTTATTCCATAGATCACTGCATGAGATAAACAAACAAATGTGTATTTATTTGATTGTATGTCATAGTACGAGCTGTGGCCTAACAATCAACCCAACCCTGTCCCCCCTTTTCACATAATTTCCTATCCTCTCTAACATAAAAAAAAATGCTCATTACAGCTAGATTTGTATATTTTCTAAGAAAAATTAAGAAACACCCTTTAAACTCTCTGTATATCTTTGACCAGGTGGCTCTACAAATCTACAAGAATAACGTAATTAATTAGATCATAAATGAGTATTGATGAGGGTTCACCTCAGATGGTTTAACTTCCTGTCATGTGACACCTGCCCATAGCATACCATACCATAACAGTAATACAGCAGGTGACGTGACGATATCTGATTCCATTCATTCTGTGGATTCATTCAGCCATGTAATATCATGTGCGTGTCAAACATTAAGCACACTTGAGATATAGCTACTACATGGAGCAAGCCATATGTTGCTTTAACTCTTATGTTCTGTTAGGAATTACTTTACCGTTTTTATATTTGAGTTCCTAGAGACCATACTGATGTAGTTATTGAAATAAATAATATGATATTTATTTTTTCAAATACTTTGACTAAGTTTCTCTTCTCTAATAAAATCAAAATGAAATAAAGAATCAAATATATTAACAAACCTTTGTAAACTTACAGTTTTCATGGAGGAAATTTGAAGTATGTTATGAAAAGATTTTTATTTTTTTATTTTTAAATTTAGAAAAAGACGCAATGCGCAGTCTCTCGCTAAGCGTTTTCCTCCTGTAGAAAAACATAAACACTTAACATAGCTTAATGTATTAAGATGCTATTAAAATGTCAAATTCAATATAGAGTTTATTAATATAATGAAAAGGCCTATGTATATAGTATTTTCCTCCCACACCGCAAAACGTGGCAT
>NW_015558577.1:1058391-1091058 GCF_001515605.1 Sinocyclocheilus anshuiensis | reverse complement strand
TTTTATAAAGAATATCTCTTTGGATTTGAGACTTTAGTCTTTGCAACTTTACAGATCTTCTTTATGCACCAAGAGCTTGTAACACTCCAAAGAGAAAGTAAAAATTGAAATCGCATCATATGACCCCTTTAACCCTATAAAGCCATACATTTCTATGGCATCTAAATAATCAACATGATCAAAACTTGTTTGCTAAACTGTCATCTCATTGGTAGTTTATACTTTTTTAGTTTTTTTAAAGGCCTTTTAGTATAATTCTAAAAATGTCCACCTCCAATTTGTGGTGCACATGCCTTTTTGCTGTGAAATTATTATTTTTTTTTTATAAGTTAAACATAAGAATAACTTTTGAACACTTATTTATTTACTTTTTTAAATTTGACAAATTTTTGGGAAATATAAATTGGCAACTAATATTTATATGCATTTTATGTAAATACTCTTGTTATGCTGTTATAAAGATTTGATTGATTGACATAACAAGCTTTAAGAATCTCATTTTATTTTTGTGCCATAATAAATTTTAACATTTGCACCAAATTATATATTTTTGCTCAGTTTGGCCGTCTGAATACAATTTAGTTGTTTTCTTCTCCTCGAATATGAGCTCCATATTCTCACTATATCACTATATCATACTATATGAGCAATAAAAGCCTAATGTATCAAATATGATACTCAGGAAAATGCCTATGATATTTTTATTTATTTTTCAGTTTTTGGTCAAATGGCTCAATAAACTGTTGCATTAAAAAAAGTTATTCTTCTGACTATTATTTCATATGTAATGCTTTACAGGGTGAAGTATATTGTTTGACCTGTTCTAAAGGCCTTGTGGTCTCTCAGAGTGAGGATTAAGCCTCCTGTAACAGAAGGCCTGCAACTTCACTGCTTTTTGCTTGCACATGGACACTTTTTCTTTCTTTCTTTCTTTTTGCCGCCAACGGACAGCTGATGCATTTTGGATGATAAGGTGTATATCACACAGTTGCATTGTGAAGCTTGAAGTTCTCCACCTACGCCTTTCATCTGGGATCATGGGGCTTGTCTCTGGTATCTCTGGCCCAGCCCAGGCTGAGAAGAGGGGGTGGTCCATGATTATCAGGTTCTGCACATGAACAGCTGGCCATGTGGACCACTTAACTCTGAACATGAGAGGGGTGGGATCTCGCCACCCTCTCAATTAGACTCCTTTCATTTCCCTGATACTTTTATGATTGGTCAGTGGGAAGAACATAATGTAGAAATGGGTAGGTATTACATAAAACAACACAACAGCAATCGAACAAATGGAGAAGAGCTCAAAGGATTCCCACAGATGGTCCATCACGTATTTTTTCTGTCTGTCTTTTAATAGGGTTTGACCTCTGGTTATACAACAACCTTTATCTCGGGAGGTTACCCCACCTCTTATTATATGTTAGATGTGAGTTTTGGATCTTTTTCTGTTTGTTCACCATTGTGTTATGTATATGCTGCTTAAAAGAGAGTCAGTTAGCGATCACCGCCGTAAAAGCCAAGGAATCTGCTAATGCTGATGCGTTCACAAAGCATTGCTTTTTCTCCCCAAGAGACCTTAAGTAAACAGCAGCTGACAGCCTTTCTCTCCAAAACAAAGCTTGACTTTGCCCATTTGTCAGTCAGGTTCTTGTCTGGTTATTAGGAGGTTAATGTTCAAACTCAGGAAAAATAAGGCAAAACAAGGTTACTTGCTGCCGTATCTATAAAATGTGATCAAAAGAGTTGTGTACATTAACCCTCAGCCCGAGCGAACCCGGTGTGAAACGGGGGGATGCAGGCTCAGGTGAAGCCAACGCGACCCATGTGAGGAGTTGCGACGCCGCAAAAGCCTCGGGTCTTTCAATCATTCACTACAGGAATGTCTTTCTTACAGCCGCTGTGTGGTTGTCAGAGCTTCACAGTTCTGTGTATTTCTCACCTGGCCAGTGAATTCTTGGATGAACAAACACGGGTCGAACCTCTCTCGCTCTGAGCTGCGGAAGCCTTTTGCACTTTAATCGGCCGTCTCCGAGTCACTCGTTCTCACAAACATCAATGCCTTAACATGAGAACTGAAAATCAACGAAAACACTGCCAGTCAAATGTTTGGTTTTTCATCAATCAGTTTAAACAAATAAGTTTAATGTAATGTAAGTTGAAATAACTTGTACAACCAAGTTGATTATACTTAAAAATTTAAGTCAGCAACTAAGTTTTTAAGTTGAAATAGGTGGATTTTTTTTTTTTTTACAGTGTAATTAATTGTTTTGTTTTGTTTTGTTTTGTTTTGTTTTGGGAAAAGTGGCCAACTTTTAAAGCATTTATTAACCTAGGTTCATGTTAATTTCTACATATTTTAACATTTTCAATTTGTATAAATTAATTCATTAATATGTTGCAAATAGGATATTTATTCTGTTTAAGACCAGATTCTAACAGGAAATATTTTAAAGCATTTATTAATCTAGGTTAATCTTAATTTCTACATATAATAATACAATTTTAACATTTTCAAGTTGTATAAATTAATGAATTAATATGCTGTGAATTGGATATTTATTCTATTTTTATTGTATTTGAAAGTGTAAGTGAATAAGTGAATTATTTAATTTTATTTTATTTTCATTACATAATTCCCAAACTTCCATTTGTGTGTTTTCATAGCCTTGATGACTTGGGTGTATCCAAATGTTTGACTAGTCATGTAGTTGTGGACTAAATGTGTGCAGCTTTATTTTCTAGGAATCGTGTTTGGAAAAATTCTTGAGGCCGTCAGCTGATGGAACTATAATTCAGTGTTTTTTTCTGCTTTCAGGGTATGATTATACATCAGGGTCACTTTGCATCAGTCTCTTTAGTCCACCTTCCTGTCTTTGATCATAAGCCACAGCTCAGGGGTGATGAATGGAGTGTTTTGCTTACTCGCAGCTCCCCTTCAGAATGCCGTCAGTCAGAACCGCTGTGTCAGCCTGACGGTCATTCCCCTGTGATCGATACAGCCTGACTGCACAGCCTCTGATGCATTACCGCAAGAGTCTTGAGAAATGACAAACAGAAAGAATAGGCACACTGCTTTCAGTTCACACTTTAAGTAATATAAGTAATATGATTCAAAATACTACATTGAATCACCAGCGTTTTAAATAGTTTGACCTTTTTAAGTTTCAATGTCTCAGAGCATTGTTTTGCAGGGAATGCGTTCCATTGTTAATCTTCCTGTGTGGCCTATAAAGGAAAGTGTCAATGAGTCACTCTATTAAAGCATGAATCACATCATACTTTTGATTCTTTTCAACATCTAAAGTAAATGCTTTTCACTTTGAATAAACATCCTCATAGATCATACTTGTTTTTGTATTATATTTATGCCATTTTTGGTATAGTCGGTACACATGATTGTAATTAATCAGAGTTTATTTCTGGAATTATTGTATAATCAAGTTATAGTGTAGAATATTAATGATTTGACTTACAAGCTGTGTGTTTATGGTCAGTTTTTACTTTTAATATGCTCTCTAGGGAACTAGCTTTAATTCGACCTATTTAACTACCCTTCGACCTTAAATTGACATAATTTTACCTATTTAACTTGTCAGATGGTAAAATAACATTCCAAACACATCACTCCAGTATGACTTTTTTTGCTTATAATATATGTTTCGGGGTGAAATATAGTAGTAGATATAGAGTCATGTTGTGTATCATGTTAAATATGACCAAAATCTTAAATCTAGAGGGGATTTACAACTGTTTTAAATTTAAAAGGTAAAAATGACAGAAAATGATAGACAAGGAAGCCACAGGAGGACAGATGCATTTCTGACTGCAGTTCTCTTTTAAAATATTTCATGCTCCAACATCCATTTATCACTGTCGATCCATTTGTCAGGTTTTCGGTCTGGGTCTTTTATTGGCAAACTGTGAGGCAGGAAGTTATGACATATTTGTTTTATGAGCCACAATTTCAAAATTATTATTTTTTTCTTCCATGTGAACTTGAATGGAGAGCAGAATTCAGCAGCATAAGCAAACAGTGAGAATTGCCCAGTAACCGCTGCACAAACAAAAACAGTAAGATATTCACTTAAACTATCCACAGCTCTGTCTTCAGCACCAGAATTTTGCAACATCCAGTACCTTATGATATTTTTAGTTTCGTTATTGCAGATTTCCCTTTTTTCCCACCGAATGATCAACCTGTGCTGATGATATCTGAGTCACTCACCCACATCTGTGATCATTAACTAACCTTTATAAAAGTCTTTGAAGATATTTATATAATGCGGAAGCTAAAGCTCAAGTGTAAATGACTGACTGAGCAGCAGTGTAAATGTCATAGATTGACGAGTCATGAGTTTGAGCATGTGCTAAGAGCTTGATTGGCTGTGACTTCAGCATACCAGTGCATTTTTGTTGTAGATCTGTGGGAGTCTGCTCTGTTAGAACTCAGTAGGAGTAGATGTTAAATGCAACTAAACATGCAATCATGCATAGTGTAGCAAATGAAATATGCTTATCAACTTTTAAAAGGGAGGAGCAGATTCTCCGGTATCATTTGTTTTTGACATCAAAGGCCATGTGTTCAATCAAACTTTATGATATTTTGGCACACATTCATCTGTCACTTGATATGGCTAATATTTTGCCCAGTGTTACTTGTGCCATGTGTTAGTGCTGTTGTTAGTGCATACATAAAATGGTTAATTGTCCTATTCAGCCTGTCAGTTGAATCATTTCACATGTTGTCTGTGCCATTGGTAATAATTGATAACATTACACATTTGTAATGTTTAATGTTAAGTATTTGTGTTTTGTTTTATGATAAACAGTTTTATACTTTAAACTTCTTAACGTATCTGGGTTGAAAAGGTGAGAACCAGCGGTTTAGAATATATAGAACACACTGACATGTGAAGTGTGTCAAAGAAAATATGGATATATACTATATGTTAAATTGTGAATGATAAGACATCTTTATTTACACCAAATAGACATTTAGATGCTAGGGAACATGACAAATCATTGTATACCGTGATAAGAAAAGCAACTCACATTGATATCACCACTGTAGTGATAAGAAGATAAGATTATGTAATTTGTCCTACATTATCAGTGTTGTCTTAAAAAGAGTATGTAAAATACTCTAGATTTTTAGATTTTCTGAACTAAATGTTAGCGGTGCCGCAATGTCAGGGTGGTTGTCAGGTGCTAAGCTATTGCTAAAGTGTTTTGCATGGTTTTATTGCTACACTAACTGCTATACTAAACTATAGTTTGCATAACCGTCCTCTCATCAATTATTGCATGCGTTCAGTTTCTATTTTCTGTGAGACACACTGAGCCTCTTTACACTTGCAGCTAATCTGCACAGGCCTTGACTTAAAACGGAACCGTGCTGTCCTCTGATAACATTCATCTTAAGCCTGGCATCATTGATTATTTGCTTGACAAATGATCATTTAGTGCTGCTAATTTGTCAATGCTGTATTGTTCTGTTCAGATACCGGCCTCTGCCTGCTTGTCAAGCTAATGAGGAAAACTTGATTAGTCCAGAGCCCACCTCTGATGGTTTGTTTCCCGGCTTGTCACTTTGAGGGAAACCTTCTACTCTGTGCCGCTGACCGTTTGTATATTTGTATATAAGGCAGACAACTGTCACCCGACTCCTGGACCCGCTCGTGTTGCAATGTGTGTTGTGTTATATGGCTGTTTTCTTTTCAGCTGAATTCAGCTGCCCTTAGCTCAGGCCTGATAGGAACTAGCCTTTCATCCTCCCACAAAGCGATAGAGCGGCGATGGCCTTTGTTCTCTGAGGTCCTTCCCAGACTGAGGCACAAGTGACTTGGCAAAAAGTCTCCTCCCACAGATCCTGTAATCCCTAAGTGACCGAAGAGACTCATTTACTTGTAATTATCTAATGGAAAGTGAATAATATCAGTGCAGATCATCTCACTCCAGGTGGAATTATGAACTCCTATTTAATTGTATAGATTAGGTGAACTTGAATGGACATGCATTGTTTTTTGATGGATATGCATGTAAATTTTTTCGTTTTATTCTAGATGTTCTCCTGGTGAACAGTTAATGGCTCTTCAACTAGTGAAAGTTGAGTCTAATGGTGATTATGATTATCAGAAAATGTCTGCAGGTGGCAAATGATAATTGGATGATTATGAAGGTGTTGCGTCTGAATAGTAGTTCCTCTAAATGGTTGGTAGCAGGGGGTTTACCCGCGGGGGCCAAAAGGGGGTAGCAGAGAAGATCAAGGGTAACCCGGGACATATTGGAGGTCAACGCTCTAACACCCAATCTTGCCAGGCAACCGCTCCTGGAATGTTCTCACGGGCTGCGCAGGGGAAGTCAGGAGCCCCCCCACAATTGGCCAAGAGTTAATATTGGCCTTCCGGGCCAAAGGTTACATTTGGAGAGGTCAGGCAGGAGTGCAGGAATGAGCTGGTTTGTTGAGACAGTGCCCCAGTTTTTATAAACTGCTCCTCAGAAGTGCTGGCTGAAGGGGGCCAGTGTGAAGAGTAATGTTCTCCTGACTTCAGAACACCCATTGAGTAACAGCTGGCTGTGGAGTTGGGTTACCTCCTTCATACTGTACAATAGACAAGCCAGCGCTGTCAAGCATATGCAGACAGATGTTCATGCCATAAACATACTCGTTTGTTAGCCTTAGACAGGAAGAGCCTCGAACATTTATTAGTTGTAGCCCTGACAACGATCTTACATCTCATTCATTAATTCATTAATTAATTAATTCATTCATTCATTCATTCATTCAGTCAGTCAGTCAGTCAGTCAGTCAGTCATTTGTTCAGTCATTCATTCATTCCTACAGTCAATCATTGATTTGATTAAACAACATACATTCACTCATTTACTCACTCGCTCATTCAATGTATGTGTGTTCATTCATTCATTCATTAATTCATCCATCCCTACAGTCAGTCATTGATTTGATTAAACATTAATTCACTCATGTACTCATTCACTCAATGTATGTCTGTTCATTGATTGATTGATTGATTCATTGATTGATTGATTGATTGATTGATTGATTCATTCATTCATTCATTCATTCATTCATTCATTCATTCATTCATTCATTCATTCATTCATTCATTCATTCATTCATTCATTCATTCATTCATTCATTCATTCATTCATTCATTCATTCATTCATTCATTCATTCATTCATTCATTCATTCATTCATTCATTCATTCATTCATTCATTCATTCATTCATTCATTCATTCATTCATTGATTCATTCATTCATTCATTCATTCATTCATTCATTCATTCATTCATTCATTCATTCATTCATGTACTCACAATGAATTAGGTCAATTGATTATGTCCATTCATTCATTCATTCATTCATTCAGTTCATATGGACTTCATGGCATTCATTCAGTCATCCATTGATTAAACTATAATTAGTCATTAATTCATTTACTCACACATTAATTAACTCAGATGTCTGGAACATCTGGATTTTTTGACCATTTATTCAGTCATCTATTGATTAAACACAACTTCATTCATTAATTCATTCATTCATTCATTTACTCACTAACTCAGTCATTGAATGTCTGCTCATTCATTAATTGATTGATTGAGTCATCCATTGATTAAACTACATTCATTCATTTACTCATTTACTCAATGACTCAGTCATTGAATGTCTGTTTCTTCATTCATTAATTGATCGATCGATCGATTGATTGATTGATTGATTGACATTAATTAAACTTCATCCATTAATTTCCTCACCCAACCACTCATTAGTTGTCTGTTCATTCAATCATTCATTTATTTACTCACTCACTCACTGAATGTCTGTTCATTTATTCAAACATTAATTATTTTACTCAGTTAATCTGGACTGTTTGTCCATTCATTTAATCAGTTGCTCTCTCATCCATTAAATTGCATCCATTAATTCTCTCACTCATGGCCTGACTTTTCATTCATTGATTCCTTTATTAATTCAATGTCTGTTAATTGACTCAGTCACTCACTCGCTTTGCATTGCCTGACTATTCATTCATTCATTCATTCATTCATTCATTCATTCATTCATTCTCAGCTCTTAATTTTAGCGGTTGCCCATGTGATCTTCAGTGAACAGGATAATAGCCTTGTGTCTGTACAGCAGGATCCTGATCCCTCCCTCTGTCCTTGGCTCATGTTTCCCTAAGAGACTGGAATGCATGAATGGAGGCCTCTTCATATCAACAGCTCGCTCCTTCATTCACAAATGTTTATACCATCAGTCACCTGACCTATACTGTTCAAATAGGGGTGGATGCCAACATAGCGGAACTTAAACATTTAGTGCTATTATTAATGTTTACCTATGGTTCATTTCCAACTGAGTGTACCTGATTAACAAAAAGAACAATGTAAATAGCTCATAATTTCCTCCTACACACTCCTGAGGAGGTCTAAGAGAAAACTGGGGTGCAATTCAAGTAACATAGGGCAACATGTGACAGTTACAGCTTTAAATGAAGGCAGTGCATATATCTCTTCACAAAAGCCAATTGATCTACTGTTGTTCATCCTTGAAAGAATATCCATATCATATAATGATAGCACTGTTTGGAGCTATTTCAAAAGCATTTTGAACAAAGCCAGTTTTCGGTGTCTTCTAGGAGGAATGTTTTACTTTGGGGTGTGTTCACACAAAGCCATTTAATTGTGTATGTGCAAGTCTGTCTTGAGAGAAAAGAAAATCCCTGTTATATTTACACAAAGATGCATTAAAGATGAAGGGGTCTCTCATCACCTTCTCTTGTATTCTTTCGCAAGTTGAATGATGATATGCATGGTTGACCCACCTACACGTAAACGGAAGGACAGACAAGCCTAAACAGAACCAGTGGCTTTGTCCATCCCAAAGATGCCTCTTTGACAAATGACCCAGGTTCTTGGTCATGCAAACAAGGGCCTGATCCCAGGTCGGCCCTGAGACCTTCGCAGTGACAGATTGCACCTGGTTTTAGGGGTAAGGTATACCCTGTTCATTGGTGGCTGTTCATAATTGTATGCAGCTGCTTTTTCCACTGTTGTGTGTCCAGAGGCCCACAGGGTGCTGGCCTGAGGTAAGCCATAACAATCGTGGCAAACAAGTCACCCCTCCCTATTTGGTCTCATACATCTTCCCAAGGTCATGCAGAGGTTTCAACTGTCCCATTGCTCTAAGGAAATGCTCACCGCTAACAGCTGACTGGTTCACACTGCACCTCATTGGATGAGTTGATCCTTTTTTTTTTTTGTGATTATGATACTGTATTATTATTGTGTTATGCAACCGCATGTTCTGGACTTGGCAAATGTCTTGTCCATCTATCTATGACACGATTGTTTATTTGCTTTTGTCATTGTGCAGCGTCCTTGAACTTGGGAAGGGCGCTATATAAATTAAACTTATTATTATTATTGGATGGAACCTGTGTGGAGACACAAAACTCAAACTGAATTTCTTGACTTTGCATCCAGTCATTCATATTTCAGCTTTGAAACACTACCCTCCTCTGCCTCAAAAAGAAGAACGCTATAAATCTTACCACACTGACTAAATGAACCTTACCATGTGTTCATCATAAGCATACAACACAAAAAACAACCCTGTGAATTCCCTTCCACACTCTTAGACCCACAAGTGGTTGTTGGGGATCGGGCTTAACCGGCACCCGCTATCTTTCTTGAATTCGGAGAGTGAAAGACAATGGCCTCCAAGTCTTGAGTCTGGGACCTGTCACTTTAAATCATCTCTGATGTAGATTTGATGTGACATCTTGGAAACCATGATAATGAAGAAAGCTTCAGACACTGCTATCAATACTGCAATTCTCACAGCACTCTGTCCACCTCGCACCGAACGCGGACCCCTTCAGCGGAGGACATAACATCAGGACATCATTAGTGCAATGTCATTGTGGACTGTGAACACACCCTCTGAAAAAAAAATGGGTGTGTGATAATTTGTGCTTATCAGGGAATGGCAGAGCTGAACCCCTTTTTCGTGGTTCTCAGGAATGGGTTTTCTTGTAACATCACATGACACATATCTTGGATAATAATTAGACAATGTATAATGGTCATTTCTCATTGATGGACTGTTTTGATTTGAAAGGCAGTATTAGTTACACATAATATATTTACATTTACATTAACATTTAGTCATTTAGCAGACACTTTTACCCAAAGCGACTTACAAATGAGGACAATGGAAGCAATCAAAATCAACAAAAGAGCAATGATATACAAGTTTGATATACAATTTTTTTTTATTTTTACCAGCACCATTAAGGTTAAACAGCATCTTACATTGCAACATCTCTACAGTATAATGCAGATTTATTTCAGAGATGTAAACTTACATAAACCGACACTGACTTTTTATTGACTGTTTTATCTCAAGACCTTGAGCTTTATAGTTTGATAATGAAAGTGAAATTGTCTATATTGTTTTCAGAAAGAAAGTGATAAACCATGATAACTTGATTGAGCTCTGCTAAAGACATTCAGGCCAACTCTGCGTATGTTTTCAAGACTATCTTAGTATTCTTTCACCTACTCTTTATTTCTGACCATTACATGATAATCTTAATGGACACCTTACTCAAATGTCCTCAGTTAATTAAAAAAATGATGTACTTAAAACACTTTTGAGTCATAAAGATTGTTTGGGAAAGTGGAGTTTGCTCATTGTGCTTCTCCAAGTGCCAGATATAATGAACTAAGTGTAGTTCTGCACAAGGTCCTCTAGGTGGTGCTTGTAATCCAGTTGCTCCTTTGGGACTTTGAGCGAATGACTGTACTAGAAGTACTAGAAGTCAGGACACACACTGCAATCGTACACTTAATATACATCTTGGAGGGGTGAAGTTGGGTGCACTTAGGGAAGTTCAATAAAGTGAATTGCAAATGTTGATATCAAAGGTAGGCCTATAACATGACAGTTCATGACCTGTAATAGCATGTTAGGCATGTGACAGTCCTAATGTGGACTTTTTTTTCAAGGCTCGGGAACTCTTCACTTTATGTCCATCAAGTAAATGTGTACTTTGTACTTTCCCCAAAGAGAAAAAGAGAGAAGCACACAAAGCCGTGACCTCAAACAGATGCTTGATGTATAGTATCCACAATAAGGCTGCACTTCAGCGATCTCAAGGAGATCATCAAGTCAGTTCGGAATTTAGTTTTCATGAACTCCAAGCATTAGCCAAACCCAGCTTGCTGCGCTTCATACTGTATAAATAGACTTTCCCCTCCATCTCTACCTTAAGAAGCTCCAAATCCGATGGCATTCCAAGCATTGATCTTTCATCAGACAGGAATATCTGCCAAGGAACTGTGTGTTTATCTCAACGCTGAGTTTGTCTTATTGTCTTATTGACTGCTTTATACACACACATCCCAGCCCAGCTGTTGTTCAGTAAAGGGGAATCTCCTTATGCAGTTTTCTCATCAATTTTGTTTACTTTATGCTCAAATGCGCCTTTCGCTGAGAGGCCGCGGTGTACGATTGTCTATGTGTGCGTATGTCTACCCATCTTTCTCTGTGTGTACGTGTGTATGTGTGCATGGGGTTGGTGGGGTTCGACAGCATTCCTTGCTTGATGCATGTCTGTCTCCATATACCCCTCCCTCATGTAGCCTGCTTCCCCCGCCTGGTTGTTGCTCCAGGTTCTCATGGGACGGTAATCTACTACAAAGGCTTCCCAGCCCACACACTAGGAAGGGTAATGCTCCCACATAAGCTGTCCTCTGAGCAATGTGCTCTTAGCACAGCACACTAGCATGTGCTTTTTCTAGAATAGTGCACTTAGCTACCTACCTCAGGTAATGGTGACATACATGCATATTTGTGTACAGTTTGTTATTTTGGTAAGAAAGCACCTGGCTAAATCTATCATGTAAATAAATTAAAGTTAGCAGTCAGCGCAAGCGCCTGGCTAAATCTATTACGTCAGTTAAATGTGAGTTAGCAGTTAGCACAAGCGCCTGGCTAATTCTGTGATGTCGGATGCTATACTTCGTTTTGTAGCTGTCCAACAAACTTTCCAGCTTTTGTGTCTGAGAAGTTGAGCTCTCCATGCCTGATTTTGTTTATCTTTTCCCCCTTTACATCCCCCTTTCCTATGTCTTCCTCCCAGCTGGAAGTTTTCGTTGATGTGAGGAGATATAGTGTCCACTTTCCACCACAGTGCACAGCAGCAATTCTTTAAGACCATCAGTTTTCACTCAGCAGAACGATTATCGCCAGATCTGTCTGTTTTCAAGTGTGTGCCTGCACAAAGTGCAGAAGCGTATGTCTTTGTTATCATTCCCCCACAAAGATTGTTCTGGTTTTTTAAGCCTCCGCCCATATGAGCCCTATAGATCGCCACCTCTTATGACAGTCCCACAAGTCAGTTAGACTTTTTTTTACCCCATTTTTTGGGTAGGAGGTAATGTGTTGCATAAGATGGCTAGCCAGTGTTGAGGGAAAGGGCTCCTGTTCTGGTTGAGGCCGAGTGGAGAGGTCAGATCCTCTTAAAACCATTTTACCGCCACACTGCTATCAGAATGCCACATGCATGCTATTTCTTGTGCTCCACTGAGTTCATTTCTACAAAAATGCCAAATTTGATGTTTTTTGCAGACTTTTTCCTCCAAAAAAAAGGGAAAATGAATGGAGAGCTGAATGAATCTACTCACCCACACGTCATTCCAAACCACTGGTTTTCTTTCTACCATTGAAAACAAAAGGAGAATGTTTATGGAATGTCCAAGCTGCTCTTTTCCAATAAAAATGGATGCTGATTCACACTTTAAATTTCCAAAGAGAATGTAAACACACTATAAATGTATCATAAATTTGTGCATTCCATTCTGTTTTCTAAAGCTATACGATTATAGTGTGGGAGGTGAAGATTGCAAAGTTATTATTTGACATTAAAAATCCCTCACATATGCATATTTGCATGTGCATATTACTCTTGAATAAGTTTAGCACAAGATGTTTGAATGTTTTTAGCAACTGTTGACAACCACCAGGTGAATATAGTTGTGTCAGAATATTGAATGACTATTATCGACACATCTGTCCCCTAATATAATACATTGCATTGTTTTATTCATCCTATTAGATATGCTTTAAAACACTGTCAGTGCTGCAAAGCTGTCATGTTATGAATATATTAAACAAAGGGTGAAAATGGAAGTGCTGAGTTTGACTGCTTGCACAGCTTTTGCTTTTTCAGTTCCTGATTCTTTCAGTGGTTGCACAATAGTTTCAATGAAGAACAAATGGCACATGTGAACAGACCCTACAGCATTTTGTGAATGGGGCTGGGGATGAGAAACTGCAGGAACTGCTGGAGAAGAGATCCAGGAAGTTGATTGGCTGCTCTTGGCACACGGGTAGTCTTTGATTGGATGACTGAAGAAGTATCTGGCCTTGGCCATTGAGAGGTCGAACTGTTGCTGTGAGTGTTTATGTGAGTGTGTTGTAAGTCTTCCGGACTCACGCTCAAACCACGATGGGAAATGTTTCTTTTGTACTTTCAGCCACCAGGCTCAGAGGTTTGTCTCTTAGAGAAAAAGAGACCACTGTGCATTTTCACTGCTACAGAATATGTACATTGAAAAAAATTAGAAAGAGGAAGTTAGTTTTTATGCTTCCTCTGTTTGACCGCATGCATGAGAAGGGTTAATTCACAAACGCACTTCTATGCAATGTTCAGACCATTTGCTTTCATATATTTGTCTGTTCACAGTGGGAAAAAAAATGCTGCATGTTGTGGCACAAATATACATATATATATACAACCAGGTGCTAGTTTCTCTGCTAACATTCATTGTGAATAAATATGTTTATTCCCAGCCAAAAGAATACACAATTTCTTTCAACTCATTCCATTTCCAACCCTCATTCAAGTCAGATTTATCATAAATGCATCTCATTCTGCAACATTTGCCAAAATACTCATGTGCATCCAAATCTCTGCTGCTCATACTTAACTTTCAAAGTTTCTTACAGAAGCCTCAGGTCACTGCATTGAATTCTAGTTGTTAGTAGAAGCTAGTTCAAGATGTTGTTTATGTCCTTTAGTGTAGCAAGTGGCCTACGCAACTTTCTAAATCCAGTTATTAAGCTCTCTTTGCAATCCTGGGTCAAGATATTTATCCAATCTCTAAATCAAATCATACATACCTACTGTAAAATGTGCTATACATGACACATCTTTTCAACAACCCTAGTTAGAATATGATTTTTTTTTTTTCATGGACTGATTATGGAGGTAAAATGTGGGAAAAGCGTGTTAAAGAAAGTGGAGATAAAAGCACTCTTGTTGGTAGCTGAACACATAATCAATTTAGCCAAATATATGTAATAAACAAATGCAAGAGGCGTTTCAATTCTGTGGAAATCTTTCTGCGGTTGTTGTCGTGTGGACCTGCAATGAACTCACATTCACCTTGATTCAACTTTAAACGCATTCTTCTAAAATAACATTTATTTTACCACAGATTTTTGTTGTAACTGCTTTCTTTAGAATGGTTTGACAAGTTTACTTGTGCTACAAGTTTACCTTATAGGGAAAGTTCACCCAAAAATTAAAATTTTATCACCATCAAGTATGAGTATGAGTTTCTTTCTTCTGTTGAGCACAAAAGATGATATTTAGAATAATGTTGGCAAGCAAACAGTTGACGGTAGCCATTGGCTTCCATAGTATGAAAAAATACTATGGAAGTCAATGGTTACCGTAAACGGTTTGTTTACCAACATTCTTGAAAATATAATTTTTTTGTGTTCCACAGAAGTCATGCAAGTTTGAAACGGCATGAGGGTGAGTAAATGATGAAAATAAATTAATTTGAACTCTGGGTGAACTCTGTAATACACAACTCACTTAATTCTCACTCACTGTATTCTTTGCAATTTACTCAGGTATTTGTTATTTATATAATTTGACAAGTGTCTTAAAAATAAGTATAACTTGTTTTCAGTGAGATGCAACATTACTTGACTGCACGTTAAAACCAATAACTCTTGAATCACATAGTGTGCCACTTACTGGTCCTTTATCCATTTAAAAATGGATTTAATATTAATGACATTTTACATTTTGGTTCCAAGTAATTCAGTCATTTCGAAACACACGTTGGTATAGCCTCAATAGATTAGTGAGGTGGTTTCTGGGTCGGTTTGTTTTGAAGTTTGATAAGACTGAACCAACAGGTCTGCCTTGACTGTGTGTGCTTAAAATCTTGCCGCTTTTTCTTAAGTAAGATTAGTGTGACAATGAAACACAAACTACCGTGATCAGTTTCTCATATTGCTGTTTTGACAGTTGCAGGGATGTATAGGTTCACTCTTTCAGGAATGTCGAGGTTCAACCTTTCAAATATGACCTTGTGCTATGACTGAAGTTAAAGATTGAAACGATGAAAGCTTAGCTGATTGTGTCTGAGGCGGTCCATTGACCCTGAATAAATAGTACAGTATCACTGCAGGAAGTGATTCTGCAGAGTCTTGCGACTGTAATTTGTGCCCACAGGCTTTCTGTGACGGGCCTAATGGAAAGAGCATTGAGCATTCTTTGAGTTTTCAGCCTGTGGCCTCCTTTTGTTATTTGTTGCAGTGACTATTTTAGAATTTTATGCATTGCTAGCCCCTGTAAAATTTATACGATAGCTTCGCTAGGGTGCTTGAGACAATCTGATGATCAATACATTTTTTAAAAGGCTGAAAAGGATAAATGTGCATGCTCAAATTTGTTTAAAAAGCAAAATATGGTAACTCTTACTCTTACTTACTCTCACTCTTACTCTTATGCCATAGTAATAACAGTAAAAATGCTACTAACCCTAAACAAACCCTAAGCCTACTCTGTGTAATTACACTGTAACAATGACACCTTAAAATAAATAGTAATCAAACTATTCTATTCTATTCTATTCTATTCTATTCTATTCTATTCCGCCAGTCATAAGTTTGACACATTAAATTGATCAAATATGACAGTAACAAAAGAAAACTGAAAAAAATGTAAAACAAACAAACAAAAAAAACTTTTCAACAAAAATATGAAGCTGCAAAATGTTTTCAACCTAACAAGTAGCATCAATTTATAATTGAGCACCAATAATATCTGATAATATTTAAGCACCAGATCAGCATATTAGAATGATTTCTGAAGGATCATGACACTAATGACTAAACTAATGACTACTGAAATATCGGTTTTGCCATCAGAGCAATAAATTAAATTTTCAAAATATAATAAAACATGTTGTAATAATGTTTCACAATAGTACAGTTTTTACTGTATTTTATACAAATTCCTAATGATTCTAAACTGTTGACCGGTAGTGTCAATCAAATAATATCTGAAGAGCATGGAGGGTTCAAGTCCAGGAAATCCCAAATAATGTAGCATGGAAAAGAGTTCCTCTGCAGTGTGTATCATCTTTGGCCCTTCATGAGAGATTCACAGCATGTGTCCAACGTTTGTCAAACTTTTGTTTCATTCCTGTCACAACTGTAGGAACAACTGGAAGTTTTATATTAAAAAAAAGAAAAGAAAAAAGGATAGGAAAGGTAAGAAAAAGGAAAGGAAAAAAAGAGAAGGGAAAAAAAGAAAAAGAAATGAAAATAAATTGATGCAATATATCATGTCTCCATACACAAATTCTGGGGAGAGCAGGAATAATTGTTACACTTCTTGGTTTTTGCTTATATATATTCTGAAAATGTTTAGCCTCGAGCATTTAAACACTAAAACATTAAAACGCACATTCAGCAAGACAAACAAGTTCATAATTCATAAAGAAAATACATGTTTAATAATTATTAAACCCCAGATTTTAACCCCCTGCTTTTTTAAGGCTTTTGTGGGTCATACTGTAGTATGATATGGGAGACTATGGAACTCATACTCATAATCAGAACGTTTTATTCAGAGGAAAATATGCAATTTGGTGATAACATTAAATATTTTTTGTAATGCAAATCAATGAGATCTTTAACAGCATCACAGAATACTTACATAAAATGCATGTGAATATCAGATGCCACTCTATATCTCTCAACAATATCTCTTAGTAAGATGATTTAAATGCTTAGGTTTAGATGTACAAATAAACGTTTTCAAAAACTTGATGTATCATATTGCTTACATTTTAACATGATTTTTCACAAAAAAAAATGTATGGATAATTAAGTAAACCTAAGTTGTTTCAGTTTAGTAAGTGTGCTTCTTGAAATATTACAAACTTTATAAAAACCATTAAAGGTTTCACAGCAAAACGAAACATGTACCATGACCAGAAAGAGGGACATTTTCAGATTTATATTAAAAAGACTTTTAGTTGCTAATAACAAGTAACTATCAATCAGACAACAGAAGGCATGTAGTAAATTGTGCACAATAGGTTATTCAGCAAATTTTTGATCGTGCTGATAATTTAGTTTTATTGTGTATATGACAGTAGGCTTTAAAGGGTTCAATGCATTTCCTACACTATAATGACAATAATGGTATATTTTAACTTAACTCACACAAAATAGTTCTATTTTTTATTTTTTTATAATCCATTTTTGTTCAAATTGTCTGTTGTTTTGGGAGGAGGTCAAGCATTGACTTGTGAATGTACAGCTCCGATACAATGGGACATACAATGGGAAAAAATGATTCGAGGCCCAGCCAAGACATGTTACTATCCTGTGTTTTTGCTTTGCTGACCTATATAAAGGCAACGACCTTGCCTTATCCTTCCTGCTGAAGCTTCTGAGCCTGAAAGAAAAGACATTTGCTTTGGTGTTTTTAAGATACTTGAGTTATGACACATCGTGCTTCTGCAAGCCAGGGACATGCTCTGCTGGGTACTTAAGGGTGTAGCTGTTTGTAGAGGGCTGATATGACGGCTGCAAATACAACAAAGACAAACTGATTTTCCCAAAGCATGCGCGAGACACTCTCTCAGACGCATGCAGTGACATTTCCCATCGCCAAAACAATGTCTCAGCGCTCCGAAAAGAACAGAGCAGCCAGCAAAAAAAAAAAAGAGAGGGGTGCGAGAAAGGGAGGAGGAGAAAGAGAGAGCAAAAAGGCCCTTGTCCAGACGGCAAGCACATGCTCATGTAACAGGAGTACTGAATTCCACAAGGCTTACTGATCTTTTACTTCCCATTAAGCAGGGTAGACTGAGAGAGAAAGAGAGAGAGACATAGAGAGAGAGAGAGAGAGAGAGAGAGAGAGAGAGAGAGTGGGTGGGTTTAGCGAGGGTAAAGAGGGGGGCAAGCAAATCTGATCAAATATCAAGTGGGTGAATTCTACCGGCCTTCTCAAAGCCTCGGGAACATCTGATTGGATCTGATTTCCAGCAAAGGCCCCTCTGATGTGGAGCGTCCTTGTAAAAAATGATGGCCTGGGGAAAGGAGCTGCTTTAGCAGCCCTCCAGGCCTTACCTCCAGTAATGTTGCTCTGCAGCTCACATCCACAATGTGTCCCCATTGTCATTGTCTGTTTGTGTCTTGTGCCCTAGCTTTTGTTGATTGCTGGTCGCTGTCACTGACCGCTTCCCCTCGTTCGTCTCTAATAACAGCTGCCGTTGAGCAACTGAAGTCATGGGCTCTCAATAATAGCCAGTTCTAACAATCTGCCTAATGAGTTTTGAGTTGTTGATAGCAAGCAATCTAAAGTGCAGATGCCATGAGACTTCGTGATCCACTGATATAACACATTTAGATTCATATATTAGCATTTTGATGATAATCAGTGTCTCAATGATACCTGCTCTATAATTACATCAAAAAAGTGATTTATTTTTTCAGCTACAGGAATCGATGTTTCATGAACAATATTGTTGCTATATCACAACCCGATCTTACGGCAGTTCATGCATATTTTACAAGGTGGGTAATTCATACAAATTCGTACGATTTTTGAAAAATCGTACGTATTTGATGATGTGGCAAATTCATAGGAATTCATACAGCCCTAAACCTACCCCTCACACAAATTGTACAAAATTTGTACGAGTGAGGTCGTATGAATTAGTGCGAATTAGCCACCTTGTAAAATGCGTACGAATTGGTTGTGAGATAGCATTGTACATCCAGATTTAAAAAAAAAATTCTGCAAAAAGTACTGCAAAAATTATATTATATTATATTATATTATATTATATTATATTATATTATATTATATTATATTATATTATATTATTACAAGTTCCACACTTGTACCATACATGCACAGTTATGAGTGATTACGCAAACAAATTATTTAATCATATTTTTGAATGGATTATACTTATTGATTTTCTATTATGACAAGGTTTGGACACAACTCTGAATAGTGAACTGCTGAAATGAGTAAGCGGAGACAAAAAATTGGGTACATTTGTTTGAGTTAAACAAATGCGTTTGACAAAAGACGAACTGGACAGCAGGAAGAGAAACCTGACAACATTGTGTGTTGTGTGATATCAGAGACGTACTAGTCGTTACAGGTCACTGAAATCACTTGCACCGTTGTGATATTGTTTTAGGGAAGCACATTATTTCACTTTTGTGCTGAGCCCTTAATAATGCTTAAATTACTGTTGTCATAGTATATTATGCAGGTATTATTTACTTAGATGTGAACAAAATGAAACATGAAGCCAATTAGATTATCAACACTGCAGAATGCCTTGCTCTTGTCTTGTCATGTTGCAGATTTTTGTCTGTTGTAGTCAAAGCATATTTTAAAAAACAAACTGTTCCAGACATTGTGGGCATCAGTTGACAAGTTTTACTTCCGTCTGCAAGCCGCTTCTTCACCAGGTCTGTGCTGTTAGTTCTGTGAAGGAGGAAGAGTTGAGGATATAAGGGACAGTAGGCACAAAGCCATTGACAAAAATAGCTAAATGTCATTAGGCCTCGGTAGGAAATCACATGGTGCCTAAGTGGGAACCAACGACAGACGTGCTGACAAAATCAGCCTGGGGAGAGGGAGGTTTGCTGGAGGAAGAAAAAAAGGAGAAATATGAAAGCAGCCGCAACTGTTTTCTACCCATCTGGTTTTGTGAATGAGAGCTGTCCTCCCTCGTTCATAAAAAGATTAGGTCATTTAGGGTATCCTTGTCTTATCTTGAATCCTGTTTTGGTGTTCAGAGGATGTCTGCTTTTATAAGCATTTGTTTTTTCTTAGAAAATGCAGTGGTGCTGGTATAATGCTAAAGAATGTGGTCAGAGAGGGGTTATAAAAGGGCATATATACAAATGCTGACTACACGTGGGAAATCTGCATAAAGGTAACTTCCTGATGGACTGACAAAGAGCAAATAGCAGAGGCAAGGAAACTGGCAGAGATGACCTATAAAGTTATTAATACAATTTGTACAAAGTTTCTATATATGCGGTTGGTCACACTTTATTTTAAGGTCCAATTCTCACTATTAACAAACCATTAACTACCACTTTTGCCTCAATAAACTATAATAAACTATAAACTAGATAGATAGTTATTAAGTTTAGGTATTAGTATTTGGTAAGTAGAATATGATCATGTAGAATATGTGCTTTATAAGTACTAATAAAAAGGCAATATTTTAATAATAGGCCTGTACTAAAGTGTTACCATGCAGTTTTTCTATAAAGTATGCAAATTAAAATTTGTGACAATAAATAATCTAAGAAAATCTGTATATTGTACTTAACAAATCTGCACACACATAAATGAACAGAGTGCTGTTCTTCACTCTGAAACATACATATACTTCTTTTATTAAATTGCAATCTTTGATTTGATAGTCATGATTTGATATGTTGCTATTTCAGTTTTATTTTGATTAATTGTGCAGCCCAATTTATTTTATTTTGATGTTACATTTGACTTAATTCATTATTAGCTGTTTATCAACTCACAAACCCATGTTAAGGCAATCTTGGTGTAAATAAAATAGTAAAGAGTGAAAACATGAAATTGTGTTTCATTTTGAAAAATTTGTTTTGAATCACAATTTGAACTCCCTTGAAATATATTCAAATTGGCTATAAATATTACAAGGTTTACTCATAAAATTAATCTTTAGTTTCTATGCTTTAACTGCAAATAAAGTGAATTTAAAAGCAAATAAAAAATACTGTAAATTAATTTTAGAGTAAAATATATTATTTCATACAGTTAGATTCAATTACAGGAAGTGTTTATGTGACTTGTATTGTGTTGTTTTAAGGAAATGTATGTAAACTTAACGGAAAAGGTACTGGTAATTTTCTGCAGATCTTCTTTTTCTTACAGTTTGTGTGAGATAACAGTGTGAGAAACTCAGGAAGAACTCCTAAAAGAAAAGAAAGAGGATAAAAATGATGAGTAGCGGCCTCAAAGACCGGATATCCCAGGTAATTTAAAACAAAAGACCTTGGGCAGACATCTCTGACAGTAAATCTTCCCAGCTATGAAGACGACAGCCCTGCTATGCATTATGAACAACCCTGTAATTTAGCCCAGCCAGGCGCTAAGCTGAGAGACACAACCGCTGTTTCATAGAATAAAATCACGAGACGTGAAATATGCCACCTCCCACATTAAAGCTGGCAAGATTTTCTGGACTTTTCTTATAGGATTCTATTTCACTAGTATGGAAACATTGATCAATGCACATTCTTTCTGCATGCATGCTTGCGAAGGGGCTGTTCACAAAGGATGTGCTCTCAATTTCAAAAACAGATAGATGACGTACAGCGCAATGGAAGAGAATGCAGGCATCTCAAGATGCGTTTTTACAATTTTTGTTCATCAGTGATTCATCATCTATTTCATATTTGCATAGAAAACATTAAAAACCAGCACAGACTGATGCAAGAACTGGTTCTGTGTGAACGGGCCCTAACACATTTAAACCCACACTGCAGAATGACTTTTGCCCCAGTGTGGTGGAAAGGCATCAAAAGACAGTCTGGCCTTGGGCTGAATCTGCATGGTATGTGCTCTAAGGCAGACCTCATTTCCTTCATTTGTACAGGGATGCAGTCATCCCTAAAGACAAATCAAAGAACACAGTGCTCCTCTAGGAAATATGTAACCGAGAGAGTAATGAGCAATGCCTAATATGCCAAAAATGAGTGTCCAGACCATCCGTGCCTGTTCTCCCCAACAGCATTCACTCAAGCTGCTGAAGCCTGAATGTGTAAGGATTGTACATTCTTGTCACAAGAATAACCCTTGTGTGACCTGGTGCACTGGTCAGCCACTTTCACACCAGAGCTTACCTCCCATCTGACGGCCACCCATACTTTGCCACGTATGGGAGAAATATGCAAGCATGAAGAGATTCAGAAATGGCCCAATTTTACCCAGCAGCTCGGAGAGTGAGATCTTTGTGTTCAGAGCAGATGAGAATATATTTCATGTTTAAAATACTGGAACCAAATGAATGAGTCATTGTCATGTTGATCACCGAGTGCCTTCATTTAAGTTTTGGTTACTCCAATAAGTTTTGGAACTACAGAAAATTATTTTTTACAGTGTGGATCAACAATCTACATTCAATCGATCATTGTTTCTTGTGACGTTTTCAACAACTGTATGCAAATTATTTTTGATTTGCTGTTGTTGTTCTGTTGAAGTCTATAAAAACGTCATTACTTGTATTCCGTCCCTACAACTAATGATGGTTCTCAATTGTCTTTAATGGATAGTCTACATAATTTGCCGTTTTAGGCTGCATGCCTTTGCCAAAAAATTAAGGAGAAGAGGTCTGGCTATTGGCCAACACACTTTAAGCCTTGGCACCTCGTGATTTAAAGTTATGCACGGGTTTGAGGCAGAACAAAATGAGAATGTTGATTTAGAGTGTTTCTTTAAAGGGGTCATATGATGCTTTTTTAAAGATCATTAGCCAAATAAAGTGCTTTTGCTTTCGCCTAGAAACACACAGCGTCTCCCTGACATGGCTGCTTCAAAACTAACTGCGGTTACTGAAACCACGCCTTCTTTCGTTGCGTGAACATTTGGGCGGCATTATGCAAATATTTCCACATAGTGAGGTAGATATGTGGGGGCGTGTTAGAACGAGCCGTTTTAGGGGGACGTGGCAGAGTCTTAACTTTGATAAAGAATATCTCTTTGGTTTTAAGGCTTTAGTCTTTGCAACTTCAGGGATCGTATCTATGCACAATCAGCTTGTAACACTCCAAAGAGAAAGGAAAACTTGAAATCGCATCATATGACCCCTTTAATAAGACCCTTCAAAAAGGTTGTTCTTTCATCCCATGAACCTGACTGTGATTGGGTGGCCTAGACTGAGCTAAATGCAAGGACTCTTTAGTGCTGGCAAATGAATGGAGGAAAAAAAAGACTAATGCAGACTATTGGAGATGTCACTGCAAAGAACTGCTGTAAATGGAAAAGAGGTCCACATTCCTTTAATTGTGCACTGGCAATAATTTGTTGCTGCCATACTATTCCATAAGGTGAAACTGTCCAGGTTGCATTTCACATCATAAAAAAAAAAAAATGAAAATAAAAATAAAAATAAAAATAAAATAAAATGTTAACTATCAACTAGTTGCTTATTAGCATGCATATTACTAGCATATTAGCTGTTTATTAGTACTTATAAAGCACATATAAATGCCTTATTCTGCATGACGATAATCTAGACCCCTTAACCCTGCCCTATACCTAAACATAATTACTAGAACTACCATACATACTATTAATAAGAAGCAAATTTACTGACGGTGTTCCTGGTCACACTTTATTTTAAGGTCCAGTTTTCACTATTAACTACAACTTTTGTAAATAAATAAACTAAAACCTAAATAAACTCTTAATTACTGCTTATTAATAGTTAGCAAGGTAGTTGTTAAGTCTAGGTATTGGTAGGATTAGGGATGTAGAATATGGTCATGCTGAAAATGTGCTTTATGAGTACTAATAAACAGCCAATATGCTAGTAATATGTATTCTAATAAGCAACTAGTTAATAGTGAGAATTGGTCTCTATACTAAAGTGTTACCGTGTTCCCTAATCTGAAGTGTTACAACAACAAAAATAATAATAATAATAATAACCATAAATAATGGGAAAAAATCTGAATGTATTATGATAATAATTCAAGGGCTAATGTGCTAAATTTTCACAAAAATAATGTCAAAATACAGTATTATCTGTCATTATATCTTTCTGTATTGTCTATCTTTCTTAAGAATGAATGAATGAATGAATATTTTATTGTAAATTGTTTTTTAATTATTTTTATATTTGCATTTTTATATTTTTATTTTAATTATTTGTGTGTGTGTGTGTGTGTATATATATATATATATATATATATATATATATATATATATATATATATAGGAAGGTTGTTTTCAAACCTAGTGGTTAAAGAAAGCTCTGGTTAAAGAAATATTATCGAACCTAAAAGAACTGAGCAAAGAGCGCATGTATACCCTTTGTCTCTGTCTGCCTATTGTACTGGAAACCAGTCTTGTTAAAATTGTCATATAATCGCTATTTCCATTTTTATTTTATCATTACATTTTTTTTTCTCCGGAATCATTCTTCCCTCCAGAATAGTAAATATTTGCTGAAGAATTCAGTAAGGCAGCCATTCCTCAGCCTTCATCAGCTTTGATACCAGAGAGCTTGATGGAGAAAGTTGAGACAGTGAGAGTTGTCTGTTTATTCAAACTCTACAGCACTGCTCTCCATCAGTTAAATGGCACTTACAAGGAGAAACACGTTCATGTATATACTGTACTCATTCGCTAGAGCTGTGTGAAAATAGCTGGCACTCTGCCATCTGCCAGTGTGTCCTGTTACTGTGCCGTGCCCCTGGAGATGTTTTAATAGAACATTGTTAATGTGTGAGAAGTTGCTTTGTTTATAAATGCCCCCCAAATTCAAGCAGAGTTACTCATTGGAAAATGGCCCTGGTCAGGCTGTGATGGATGCAGTGTTTGCTTCAGCGCCTTTTAAAGGGGAACTCTCTTTTCAGAGCAATCTGTAAACTTTCCCTCATGCCAGCGCTTTAGTGAGGAAGGAGGGAACTCACTAGGTTACCTGTTGGCAGAGCAAACACATTCCTTCAGCTTTGATAAGCATGCATATGCTCTGCTGTCTTTGTCTAATCAGATATTTACACAGAAACTTGATAGAGATCAATCTGTCTAACTCTCTGACTAGACAGAGGGACTTTCTGTGCGGTCATTTAATACACAGTATGGTTACACAACAACCAGACAGCTTTGGGTCACTATTCAAATATGATGCAAATTATGCAAATATATAAAAATTACATTCCACATGGCGGGCAACAGCATGTTTAAGAATGAGAGGAAAGTTCTAACTGTTTCTTCTTGGCTGAGGGTATTTGTGGGTGGGGGAGTTAAACAGGCTGATCAGGTACGCTGTGAGCGGTTCTGTGAGAACATATCCGGCAGAACCGTCTGCACTGACAGCATAAGAATCAGCCAAACAGCTGCTTGGAAATCTGATGTTAATGAAAGAGAATGTGAAAATTCTACAGTAAAATGCCTGTGTAAATAACAACAACAATACTACTAATATTATAATATTATATAACTAATATTATATAACAAAACAAAAAGTATAACTTTTTATTGCATAAAGTCATGCGCATTAGCTTAATAGTGTTTTTCTTTGGGTGGGTGACACTGTACATCCTCTACATACAGTATGAGTATTGCCCACACTCATGCAGTCGTCTGCGAGGGGCTGCCGCTTTACTTTCGCCAATGTAACACAGTTCGTAGTTCGGGAAGAAGGAGGCGGGAACCGGCGAACATTTAAAACTTTAATAAAATAAACAAACACAAAACGAAAGTAAAGCGGCAGCCCCTCGCAGACGACTGCCGCACACAAAACACAAAATAAAATCCAGGCCTGGTCCTCTCTCGTCCAACACTGTCGTCACTCCTCCTTTTATCCTTCCGGAGCTCCTCCGTGGGACTCGAGACCGGTGAGTGGCACAGGTGTCGTGCATTAGCATTTACTCCACCGGCCTCGCTCCGTTCCCACGGCTCTCGGCCCCGCCCCGCTCGTCACATAAATATTTTAGCGTGGCTAGATATCTTTACAAAAATAAGAAGAATAACAAAATATAATAACAAAATATAACTGCACATGGTGGATCATGCTGGGACTTCTGGTAACGTCTTTTTATTGTTTTTCAGTGCAAGTTTAATTCTTATTATCATCATTTGAACTATATTTTTAATCTAATAAAGGTAGATTATTTCTTATTAAATATAATTTTTTGTTATTAGTCGTAATTAATTTTTACAGCACATGAGCGTCAAGTTGTATGATTTGTTTTGTTGAACAAAATATACTTTTTTACTATAAATGATAAGGTCATTTATATATAATGATGTATTAATTCAACTTACACTGAAAAAAAAAAAACAACTCTTTAAAAAAATGTATATAACATTTACATATATGACATTGTAAGTCTATTCTGATCACAGAGTTTTCAATTTTGGAAGAGTTATTTTTTGTTGATTCGTTCATTGCATTTATTCAGTCATCCAATTATTAAATAGTTTTTTAAGGGATTTATGAACTGTCATACAAAGCGTCGGCGCCAATAGCCTCATGGGCAGTGTGCCAACATATAGCACCATTACGCTTCAGGTGTCCCGAGTTCGAGTCCCGGTTCACGGACCTTTGAAAGCCAAAAATAGATCTAAAAAAAAAACTGTCATAAAAAGCACCACATGCTATAGATTCAATATGGAAGAAAATAACGCAATGTACAGATGTTAGAAAGTGGTTTGCACTCAAAACAGTGATCAAAGTCTCAAGAAGTTGTAGCTGATGCTCAGTGTTGGGGGTAGCGCATAACGTGATTTCCGTAATCAGATTATTTTTTTAAGTAACTAGTAAAGTAACGCATTACTTTTTAATTTAGAAGGAAATATCTGAGTTACTTTTTCAAATAAGTAACGCCAGTTACTTTGTTTCCCACGTCTTGATTGACAGCTCTTGTGTTGCCATGTTGAGAGAAATCGGGAGTAAGAGCAGAGGCTGTGTGAACTTGATGCTTACTGTAGTTTAATATGAACATGTATTTACTCATTTCACCTGCACAAAAACAGGTTCAGTATTCAAGTTCACTCTTGTTAACTTAAAGTAACGTAACACATTACTTTCCATAAAAAGTAACTAAGTAACATACATAGTTACTTTTTTAGGGAGTAATGCAATATTGTAAGGCATTGCTTTTAAAAGTTACTTTTCCCAACACTGCTGGTGCTTCTCAACTTAAAACTTAAAAGCACATGAGGTGTTAAAATATTATAATACTGTATTTGAGAAGGAGAACTACAGTTACAGTTATCATGGCTTAGGCCACATTAGATCAGTGGATCACTCCCTCAGAACATCCAATGTCTGCCTCGGGCTTTGTTGTGTCACTTCTGCTTCCCACTCTGAGGGGAATTTCCTGATAATCACTGAAAAAAGAGTGTGCTATTTTCACTGTAGGAAGGGCGGAAAGGGGCCTATTTGTCAGGCTTTCACTGCATCCTGATGGGGATGTGGATGGTGACTGAGGCTGGGGGGAGATGTACAGTATGTCTGAGATCCAACACAGGAAATGCTCAAATTTTTCTCTAAGTCTAAGCAAAAACAGCTAATTTTGTTTTGTTTTTGAGCTGCACAAGATAACCTGCAGGCCTTTGTCTAGGAGACTGACAGAATGAGACAGATTGGAATAGAAAGATCACCCATTTAGTGCACACATGTAATTGGGTACGGCAGGCAAGATAAGTTTGTTTTAATCACAGCTAATTAGTTTTTACAACCAAGTGTCTATTTAGAGCTGTGGTAAGGTCGTGGCTCTATAGTGTCTTATTGCATGGAGAGACCAGGAATGTGAACGAAAGGAAAACGGCATGCTGCTGGCCGCCATACTTGGGTCACTATAACTCAAACAGATGATGATCTGCCACTGCCGACCGCACTAGGCATAGCTCGACTCACCCCACCCAGAGAGACTCATCATCACACAGACAGCGGCTTTGGATGATTTGACCCAGTAACCTTTATTCAGATACACACAAATAAACTTGACTTAAACTGGGATGAATCATGTGAAACTTGTCAAAAAAGCATATGTGGGTCATATTTCACATCCAAAAAAAAATTTATTTTACTCATTGAAAGTCTAAAGAAATTTAACATTTTCGATTATATTTATTGTATATGATTAAATAATGTAGTATTTATATATGTATGCATGTTGTGTTAATACTTGTTGTACAGTAACAAGATTGACTGATTTGCCATTGAGACTAATGGAAACATTTTGGGACATTAATATTAACCCTGTTTGTGCTTTATTACTACACTGTAAAAAAAAGAAAGAAGTAAAAATAGGGCACAATTTACTGTATTAAAATGAAGGAATTTTCTGTATTTAGTTTTTACAGGTGTTTTACCTGTATTTTGAATTTTGAGTTGTGTTTTATGGTTAATGGAAATGTCCATACATTTTATAATGAAATGAAATGAAATTAAATATTTGTATTTATTTATTTAATTTATGGACATTTCCATTAACTCTTTTTTTTTTTACAGTGTAGGGAAAAAAATTTGCTTAATTTTTCTGTATTGTTTTCTGTCTTTGTTTTGATTTTGGAGTGTGATGTGATCTGTACATGTTTTCATTAGATTGACAAACCCAGGAATATTTTATTGATTTTGTTTATTGCATAAATCAGGCCCTAATTTATTCTCAATTTCTCCTTATGTCTATGTCTATTAAAGACGTTGTGATTTTTTTTTTCTTCCTACACACACACACATACGCTAACTATCTCTGTCCTTATGCTGGTCAATTACAGAGGCTGCCGTCTAAATATTTGGGGGAAGAAAGATACACAGGCCTCCGAGAACCACCTCCACGTTCCTTCTCTCTTTAAACGCAATGGACGAAAAACCCCACACTGGTCCCATATCAGTTTTTGGACTTGGACTCTTGTCTGTTCTGACAGGGTCACATGTTTGACATTGGAGTGACTTTGTATAGGATTGGATAACATGAAGAGCCTATAGGAGTTCGCATTTCGTACAAAGCACAGGTAGATATTCATCCGCAAATGTGAATCATGCTTTATGTATATCCAGACAATTTTGAGAGTGCTGAACATCATAAATCAAAGACCCCCTCACTTAGGAAGATCTGTGTGGGAGATAAACCCACAGAGTTCTTCAAAGCAGATTGTTGCCTTTTTCCCTCCTGGGTGATCTTGAGATCATAATGGCTATGATTTGAGTGATGTAACATAATAAATATCTGCTTGGGATTATGATCTTTAGTCTTTCACGGCATGATGTGGCCATTGATTTTGATATTGGGAGCCATTAGTTCTTCCCAGACTGGTATGAAGTTTGGGTTTGAGGTTTTTCCTGCGGGAATAAACAGATCGTACCAGTTAAAAGGGTCCAGCTGGTTTTTGAAGTATAGGAGCTGGTTTGCTGGTGGCCTACCAGCTCTAACCACTTTGACCAAGATGGTCTTCCAGGCTAACTTCAATCCCACTGGTAAGCACTTGAGCTGATCAACCATCTAGGCCAGCTAATGGCGCTTGTGATATAAAATCCCCAAGTCACATGACATGCAAGAACCAATGAGGTTTAATGTTACGGCCGTGCATTTGTTTTTGATTTGGACTCTATGGTTGCTTCTCCTAAAAAAAGGATGCATATCTCAGCTGCCAAATCATCGAGTGTCATCAAAGGCTCAATTTGAAGGATTCATGGAAAGCAGTTTTTGTTTTGCATCCTTCATTCTGCATATTTTGAAGGATGTAACAAGTGTATTCATTATGTCCTCCAGTCATCCACAAATCTTTGCTCACATTTCAGTTCATGAAAAAGAATTGGCGTTTAATGATGAAGAGGACTTCAGGCTAGAAGCTTCAGAAGAACTGATCTAGGAAGGATGCAGCCTTCCGTTTGAGAAGCACCCTATACACAAGTTGATCAATTATTTATTTTGGTTTGAGAGTGAATAAACACTTACATATCAGTCTGAGTTGTGTTTCCCAAAAGCAACTATGGTCACAAGTTCCATCGTTACCAATAGAGTTCAATGGAACTTATGACCATAGTTAGCTAATGATGCTTTTAGGAAATGCACCCCTATTCAGTCTGATCACTTTAGAAAAACACTGGAGTATAGATTGCTTTTATGCTGCCTTTTTGTCCCTTTTTAAACTTCTGGTCCCTACTAACATGCATTGCATTGACAGAAAGAGCAGAAACTCATAGTTTGCAAAGGCATGAGGGTGAGTAAATTATGACAGAGTTCTCATTTATTGTTTGTTGAATGGCCAGTCAGTCCAGTCAGAAACCATGTTGCCATCCGAAGTTTCTAGCAGGGAACAGAAGACTACCTCTCAGTCATGTATGCCAGCTGATTTTTATACCACCCATGTAGCTGCCCAGGGCTGGAGTGTGCGACGGGAATGGCAGCATGCTCATTAGGGTTTGACTTTGCCTGGCCCATGGGGACAAATGCATCTACACAGATTTATCATCATGCATAATCTGATAACAGCACTATACTGCCCAACAGCAGCCACCACTGACCACAGACCTTGACATGGAAACTGGAATTAGAAACTGGACATGTTGTGCCATTACATTTTTCCAGTAAGGCCACAAAGCTCCTGGAACCCATTCGGGTAATTAACTTTGAAGGTTTGTCCACGTTTCTTGAGACAGCAGAACTTTAAGAGTGGGCAAAGTAGAGTATGAACTTACTGAACTGCTTAATCACAGTGTGGTCAATGGCCTGCTATCCCCACCCCGCTTTGGAACCTGCGACCCCTTTGATGGATGCCGGACAGGGTCCCTAATTACACCTAATGTGGTGTAATATTCCCAAGAGGAGGACTGGCTTGCTTCAGTCGGGCTGCCGAACAAGTGAGATGGGGAAAAGTGGGTGGTGCACAGGGTGTGTGGTGGGTCCCACGTACATGACCATCAAGGCAGCAATTAAGATGCTGATACGCACGTTAATGAGTCTGGCTCCCACCGACAGAATGAAAACAAAGGGAGTGGTAGGGAAAAAGCAGACATCCTTGTCTGTGTTCAGTCTTTTTTCTTCATTCTCTCTTTTCTTTCTGTCATTCATCAGCAGTGTGTTGGCAAGGCTCACTGTTTGTTAATATTCAGGGTTTGAACAAACCACTAATATGGCAACTTTGAGGCATAACTTACACTGCAATGTTTGTGCTTATATGATACCTCAAATCATGCAGCTTGTTGAGGAGAGGTGTGCTATGTTTCTATGTAGTTTGCCTAATATTTTACTAATAAATGTGAATTGAAGAGGCTACATGGGGAGCCTCAAGGAGCCAGAATAAGATACAATTTCATCAGATTATGAAACATTGAATGCCTCTGTCCCATGCTCAAAATGACAGATGGCTAAACTTTACTGTTTAACACCCAATGGACACTTTTCACATTTCCAGGGTTCCCAGGAGTAGAAATAGTCATAGTTTGGTTGTATTAAAATCTGCAGCATTCGTTCATTTTATTTATATATTTTTTTTAAATTTAATACAAAGGTATTGCTAGATTTACAATGCTAGATGGTTAAATGTTTTTACCCAACATGCTGGGTTGTTTAAATAAAATCAACTATTGTTTAAAAATGATTACATTGCTGGATTAAAATGGGCTGGAATGAAAAATCACATCCATAATTACAAGAGGCAACAGCAATAATCAAAAGATACTGTAAACATTTAATATTAAGCAAGAACAAACATGGACAAAATATAAAACAAATTGAATTTATTTGGGTGAATACAGCATAGTTTACAATATTACATAAATTTAAACTAGTTTAACAAGCATTTTAGAAATAAAAATTTAACATTTAAAAGTAGCATTTTAATTTAAGTGTATTCAACCGTTCTCTATAATCACTTTTCACCGTAATAGTGCTAATTCTCGTGCCGGTGTGTCGCCAAAATCTGAGCCGGTGAAGGGCTGCTGTTCGCCGGAGGAATTACGAACCTCAGACTGCCGCCTCGCATTTCACTCGTAGCTGAAAGATGCCATGACTGACTCCATAACCTACCCATAAACAAACAGCACTGAGATTAGAGAACATATTTAAACATCAAATTAAATTAAATTCAGTACTATAACGAATAAAATCAGTTTATGTTATGCAAGGCAAAAGGTGTTTCCATCATGTGAAACGACCACTGCAGACACAGCTGACTGACATCTCCTCCTTATATGTTCCGTTGTGTAAAATAATATAATTTACAGCACAGTAAAGATTTTATAAATGAAATAAAATGTATACAAACCTTTATTACGCTAAAGAAGTGCGCCAAATCGGCGGCGCTGAGAACCGTTCTCTCTGGGACTCGATAAGCCCACGATCTGACTGTAACTCAGCAGCTGGATTGTTTCGTCAGAGACAGGCTCAACCCAGCGGTTGGGTAGAAAAAAATAACCCAGCAATAAAAGGACACAACAGCTTAGTTACAGAAAAACTCTTAGTTAATAGTGAATATGTGTTCCCTAATCTAAAGTGTTGCCAAGTCATGAATAGTCTTGCTCTTATGTATCAGTCAGAGTTACTTTACCCACATTCCT
>NW_015558577.1:1053686-1057104 GCF_001515605.1 Sinocyclocheilus anshuiensis | reverse complement strand
TGTGTGTGTGTGTGTGTGTGTGTGTGTGTGTGTGTGTGTGTGTGTGTGTGGAATAAATTTGTTGTATTAGTCAGTTTGTTACAGTACCGTTTGTATTGGTCCAGTATAAACTTTAACAGTTTGCTAAACATCACTGTTGAACTGGCCTAAGTAAGTGTAAAATTCACTTATTGATTAACTTCTTCATACAGCTTCCGGTATGATAATTAAAACCAAAATAATCAAAGTAAACACCCCACCCATCATCTAAATATGGGTATAATGAAAGACATCAAAGAGGAAGCTTGTGACAGATTCTTTGATGTGTAAATCATACATTTTTAAGACCTCAATCTATCTTCATAGAGCAATCTAGTTATGATGGGAAAAGGAAATGTGTCATAAAGTTGAGGCAATAAAGTCTTAAATGAAGATAATAAGCACAGTGGCATTTCCATGTACTCCAGTGAATGAATGAGTTGAATGGACTTTCTTCCAAGCTTTTGATTGGCTAGCTGTCTAAGCGAAAGTATCTGGATTGGCTGGATGCTGCAGCCATAAAGCTTGTTGTTATCTTAGTCAGTGAATGAGGGCAATTGAAAGACAATCAGGAACAACTAAGAATTCATTGAACACCAAGAGTATCTTGTTTAGATTTCAGTCATTATTGATATCGATTTGAACTTGTTAGACCTTCTAGACTATTTTGGGCCTTTCTGTGTACATATATTTACAAAAGCTTCATTTACTGTTTAGAGTCATTCAGTCCATAATTTAAAGTTAATATCTTTATATCTGAGCCCTGTGGTAAGACTGGACATCCATCCATATTGTTTCTGGTCCAAGACTCTGGGATTTGGAAAATGAAAGGAGGTATCTTCATATACATCTATATATTTTCCTAATTTCCTGCTGGGATAAGTGTTCGAGAAAAACGTGATTGCTTGCAGACTCTCGTATAGTTTTGCTAACGCACATTGTTCGACACTCATACTGCCAACACTCTAAAGTTGAGAGCTGAAAATAAGGGTAGTTTGCTAACCTGGACCTGTTTCCCTTTTTCCCATTTAAAATATGACCTCTTGCCCTACACACTCTCCCAAGCCAGAACAGGGGGCTGATTTTGGAGGCCTGACTGTCAATCTATTTAGCTTTTTCCTCAGCGGACTTCAATCAAACCTCCTTTGAACCCCCTCCTCAATGGCCGCAGTGCCAGCTGATTACCTTCCTTTAGCTATGTAAATCACTCCCACAAGCTCAACACCACCACAATGGCTCTTTTTAGTGTGGTAGCTCCCTGGCCTGCAAAAGGGATTATGACTGTTTAAAAAAGCCAGTCATTTCAAATCAGCCCCATTATATAGCGTTTTACGTAGCATTGCTGTTTGTTTGTTCCTGTCTGGAGGCCATTTTAGCCCTCTTTGTAAGACTCAGTGAAAACATCTGTTTGGCATTCATAAACACTTTTTACAGAATCATAACATGATAAAAATGATGGTCAGTCCATTACATCGTCCCTGGTGGAACCACATGCAAGGTTTATTGGCTGATCATTGGAGGAGTTCAGTGCTAAAACGCACTGAATGTACAATACTTTGAGCATTGCTGCAAAACAACATTCATTGGTGTTGATTTTATTACCATCATTATTAAAAGTAAATAGTGGAGTTATAGCTGGTAGGATAAGGGGTTTAAGTGCTAATGCTAGTATATCACTTCATTGCTTTTTTCTGTGTTTTTGGAAGATTGCCAATATAATTACTTTGTTTTTACTATTATAAAGCATCATGATGGTACAAAGCATGGCGGTACATGAAAACTGCAACACACATTTAAAATGTACTTAAACCAAACCATAGCATAGTATTGCTAACAGAAAAAAATTATTGGAACAATACTACAAAAAAATGTCAATAGGGATCATAGGTCACGCAGTGGCTGCTGGGAACGCCCCTTGTCAGAGCCATGCGGCCATGTTTGAACAGTGTTAACATGTGCTGGAAAACGTGAGTCAGCAATATTTAAGTCACTTTAGACTTCAACTTAACCCTGCTATTAAAGCGGCAACAAGGAAAGCACACATTCACAAAAGTAAACTCTAGTGTTTGCTACAAAATTAATTTCTTTGGATGTATATAATGTAAAATTGAAATTGTCTTTAATAACAGAAAGTCTATGTATGGGAATGCTGGATAAGATGGTTACATCTGTCTCTAGAAATAAAATGTTGCCACTTCTGTGCCAAAAAAAGGCTTTAAACATCACTTGAAAATTTGAAAAGGCACTGTAAAGACAAATTCTTCTTTTCAGTATGTTAGATGCTAGTTAGCGGCTAGTTGACATCAGTCGACATCTTGTTTTCATGTTTTCATTTGTACCCCCTTCTTATATGTTTATGCAATATCATACTGGACATAGTTCCCATAGTCTCTAATTTACAAGGTCCTCACACAAGGTAAGTGACTTTAATACCGAGAAAGAGTAGAGCTCATGGTGTCTCTACATTAGTCAAGTCAAGTCAAGTCACCTTTATTTATATAGCGCTTTTAACAATACAGATTGTGTCAAAGCAACTGTACAGCATTAATTAGGAGAATAGTGTGTCAATAATGCAAAATGACAATAGTAAACACTATATTTTCAGTTAAAGGCAGTTCATCATTGAATTCAGTGATGTCATCATCCAGCTCAGTTCAGTTTAAATAGTGTCTGTGCAATCAAGTCGACGATATCGCTGGAAATTAAGTGTCCCCAACCTGTGCTACACCGGGAACAGTGTAGCCCGTGCCAACACTGACCCCCTGACTCCACCGACAGATAACAGATAACGGGGAAATATGAGGGGCAGAACTGGTGTCCAGAGGGCTGGCCGCCTGTGAACTTTAACTCAAAGCCACCTGTGGCCGTGCAACAAGCCGGCCCCCATGCTTTAAGTCAGTGGGAGGGGGGTTAGGTTTTTTAAAAAAAAATTATTTTTATCCGGCCGCACAGAGGGAATTTGGCACGACGCAGGCTTCCTAGGAAATCAAAGTTTAAAACCCTCATCCTCCTTTTCCTTATCGTCGCAGCGCTGCTGTATTAGCACAACAGCAGGACCGAAGAGAGCCAGGCTCGACTGGCGATTCGCTTTCAGGGAAACCTTGGGAGAAACCAGGCTCAGTCGGGGGGCCAGTTCTCCTCTGGCCAGACAAAACCAGCAGTTCAATTCCAGGTTGCAGCAAAGTCAGATTGTCTGATTCCGTGGTCTTGTCCCGGTGGCCGTCTAGGAGACGAGGTCTTCACTGGGGATCTGTCTTTGTGGCTCATCTAGTTGTCCTGATCTCCGCTGACATTCAGAGCTGTCGAGGTCCTCTCTAGGTAATGATCCACCATCTGGGCTGGATACGTACTGGATCCGGGTGACTGCAGTGACCATCTGATCTGGATACAGACTGGATCT
>NW_015558577.1:1051989-1053122 GCF_001515605.1 Sinocyclocheilus anshuiensis | reverse complement strand
ATTAGCTATATTAATTATCATGGTAGTCTGCATTTCTATGCAAGTTAGAGCGAGAGCGAGCCTTTTTTCATTCCCTTCCTCATCAGGAGCCAATTAATTCAATGCAACTGCAGAACAGCTGGTGGCATTTGGACCGCACATCTCTGCCGCTCTCCTGTGTGTGTATCATTAAAATCAGGTGCAGTAATTATCTGTCGCTGCAGTAGTTGGCAGGAAAGAGAGGGTATCGTAGGGAGGGGTGCGCGAGTCTGGCCGCACGCTACAGCCTCTAATATACCCTGATGATGTTGGTTTAAAATGACATTGTAACTTTAATTAAAGGTTACAAAGCAAGCACAGGGATTAATAAAAGACAAAGCATTGGACTGGGAAAGTCTTTAATCGCAAGCATGCCAGCAACTCATCCGGTGCGAAAGAACTTTAGATGTTCGCGGGGTCAGAATCGAGCTTTCTCGCTCATACCATCGCTCAGGGGGGTCAGATTTGGCTGTTTAGCATAGACAGTTAGTGCCTGACGGTAGATGTCAGCACTACAGCTCAGGAGTCATCAGTGACATGGTGATTACAGGTCAGGTGATGCTTTAGCAAAGATGGCGTCGCACTTTCAGCAGGTATGTGCCAGCTGAGCGACTGTTATTGACATAAATTTGTGACCCCGTGCTGGCAAAATGAGTCGGAATGTGCATGGTCTAATTTTGAGCTACAGGCAAAAAAAAAGTGAAAAATGTTGATTTTGGTCGAATTTCAGGTTTTCACAAAAATGAGCCCTCGTCTAGCGATCCCAATGCTCCAAATAGTGATTAAACGTCTAAAATGATCTTTATTTGTGTTTTCTGAGAGGAGTACCTTTTTTCTGCTCGCTTCTCACCCTGCCGCTGACTGACATATGAATCGCGCTTCCGCCAGCACACGATCCCGATAAATATATACATATACACAGAATTACAGTATTTAAGTAGGCTATTCACGCAAACATAATCTTTTCAAGTCAAGTGTTTATATAGCGCTTTTAACAATACAGATTCAACTGTACAAACTGTACAGCATTAATTAGGAGAATAGTGTGTCAATAATGCAAAATGACAATAGTAAACTCAGTTAAAGCAGTTAAAGGCAGTTCATCATTGAATTCA
>NW_015558577.1:1051612-1051777 GCF_001515605.1 Sinocyclocheilus anshuiensis | reverse complement strand
TGTGCAATCAATGCAATCAAGTCGACGATATCGCTGGAAATTAAGTGTCCCCAACTAAGCAAGCCAGAGGCAAGGAACCAAAACTCCATCGGTGACAGAATGGAGAAAAAAACCTTGGGAGAAACCAGGCTAGTCGGGGGCCAGTTCTCCTCTGGCCAGACAAAA
>NW_015558577.1:1039086-1051568 GCF_001515605.1 Sinocyclocheilus anshuiensis | reverse complement strand
CTGGATGCGGGCTGGATCTGGTGGCTATGGTGACCTCGGAAAGAGAGAGAAACAGACTAATATTAGCATAGATGCCATTCTTCTAACGATGTAGCAAGTACATCGGGTGTTATGGGAAGTGTGTGACATTATACAGTGAAGTATTTTAAGCAAAAAAAAATATCTTAACTTGCTCACAACAACAAAAGGATCTGTCCAGCTTCCAATGCTCTTCCACACTCTCTCTCTCTCTCTCTCTCACACACACACACACACACACACACACAGACTCACACACACACTTCTAAACACAAAGCCATCAGCCGCCCAGAAAGAATTGGGATCCTTAACCAGCAAACGAGCTTGATCCTCGACTATGCAATGACCAATTCAAAGCAACACAGGCACAACACTGCCAGCCAACACTAGTTTCTAAATAATCAGGAGAACGGGCCCCACACTTTGGCGCGCTCCAAGACAAAGGGGGAAGGGGTGCGAGGCCCATGTGAGACAGCAAGGCAGCAGCGGCAGCGTGGCTCAGCATTAACGAGCATTCACTGATTGAAAGCTCCAATTGTGGCCCACGCCTCGGCATGCTCCTCTGGCCGTACATTCATCGCCACTTCCTGGGGCCTTTGTGTGTTACTGAGTTAGAGAGAGAAAGGGGAGGGGGAAAGGGCCACCCGACCCGGAACATTGGCACGACACGGTGGGCCCCCACAGGAGCGGCTCTACCATCTGCCGCAGTAATTCAGCCGCCCGCATGCCAGAGCAGCCACGCGGCCCACTTATGCAACAGTACTCACCATGGGCCTCTCCACACAAAGCCCAGAAACAAACACCGCAAGCCAGCCTGGAATTTTCTCCTCACTGGGGCCCTTTTTCTTTTCTGTAGACCCTTTTGAACATTTGTGTTTGCCCCCTGCTCTCATCAGCTCAACCCATGATGCCACTGTGGCATCAGAGCTGAGTCCTTCTGGCATTACAGAGGCTCACCTCTCTTCCCGCAATGCAGAAGGCCTCTTATTCAAACACGACTTGAAGCGCAAGTAGTTGGCAAGTCACAAGTTGATGTATTCTGCTTGACTGAAACCTGGCTAAAACCTAATGATTGACTTGATTGCAAAGATACTATTTAAACTGAGCTGGATGTTGACATCACTGAATTCAATGATGAACTGTCTTTAACTGAAAAATTTGTGTTTACTATTGTCATTTTGCATTATTGACACTATTTTCCTAATTAATGCTGTTCAGTTGCTTTGACACAATCTGTATTGTTAAAAGCGCTATATAAATAAAGGTGACTTGACTTGACTTGACAAAGAGCCCAAGAGGACCAAGTCAGAAATGTTGCTCATTTCTTCTTCATTCAGCTTTCCTGGTCCTTCCGACTTGTATTTGACCATCTTCATAATCATTCCCTACAGATATCTCATAGAATACTAGCACTAGAGGAAATGGATTCACTGTTGAACTTTAAGAGGACTGTTCAGAGCATCCATTACTGGGCGTAGTTAGAGCTCTTCGTTGCCATTGTTCAGCAACACCTTTTTGCGCCTTTTGCCTTGAGCCTTTTTTTAATCTCCAATTTAATATGTTCATTTCTAATCATAATGCTCAGAAAGTGAGCTGGTCCTGAGCAGGAGCTAGTTGCTTGGGACCAGCTCATAACCAGCTTATAACCAACTCAGGACCAGCTTAAAACGGATCATGACCAACTAAGGACTAGCTTAAACCAGCTCAAACCAGCTGTCATGCTTTAAAACATACCTAATCAGCATATGCTGTTTTTTTTTGTTTTGTTTTCTGAACGGGGTAGTACCCCTAAATAACAAGCAATATGTCCACACAACAGCAGAATTGGGTTGTCTGTTTCCTGTTTTAGAGTGCCAAATGTGTTGCGTTCACATCTTTTTCAGTTATAAAAATGAATTCTATAACCCTAAATTTTCAAAACTCACAACCACATTTTTTGTAAACATGGACAAACGTGTCTGTCATGTCATAGAGTGGACTACACTGCACACATGCTTGTCTTGTTTGTGTTGAATTTCTTTGATGTTCTAGTAAAGATATGAG
The DNA here is from genome assembly GCF_001515605.1 of Sinocyclocheilus anshuiensis. Taxonomy (NCBI): domain Eukaryota; kingdom Metazoa; phylum Chordata; class Actinopteri; order Cypriniformes; family Cyprinidae; genus Sinocyclocheilus; species Sinocyclocheilus anshuiensis. The sequence goes on along the minus strand of NW_015558577.1, from coordinate 1,049,507 downwards.
CTGTGAGTCATTTGAAGGTTTTAGATTAAGTCTCTGTCCCCCATTGGTTTTGTGGTTTGGGTGCGGCCCAAATGCTACGTTCTCCACTACTAAATAAAAAGCATTCAAAGATGCTGTTGGTTAATTAAAGTCTGATGGATGAACTTGTATTCCATTGGACTCATTTATTAATGTTGTTTCGATGTGATAAGTCTTTCATGGACGTCACTATTCTTCATATTTACTTAAGTAACTGTTTAGCTGCTCCAAGTTGTTGTATAAAAAGGACAATTTGAGAATCACCTTTATAAACACTGACTGTTTAAGCACAGCCAAAAAGGGCCCAATTTACTTAAATTTACCATACATTTTGACATGCATTGCTAATTGAAGAGAGCTTCAAAAATATTTGTGTGGTCTAGTAGCATGACACCAATGGCTTTTGATCTCTCCAGACCCTCAGTGGCTTCTGGTCATATTGCTGCTGTGCAGACATCTTGCAGGGGTCAGATGGGGCACCTATACCCTTGATCTTGATTCCTCTTGCTTGTGTTAGGAGTTAAGTTCAGTTTTGGTACCTGGTCCTATGAATTCGGAGGCATAAAGAGAACCACATGTCCCACACAGCTTTTATCACTCTGCCAGTCTGGGGTCATATGGCAGAAAATGGGCACAAAATGCACTCTTCAAGTTTTGGTTTATGCATTTATGGACCTGCAGTCATGTTTGGCACTGTAGTTCATACGCCATATGTCTTTCTATAGCAGTGGTGCTTAGTGCAGCTAATTTTATGAGCAAACTAAACCTTCAAGAGCAAGAGAAGGCTAATGCCAAAGAGCTCCCAGCAGGTTTCTCCCAGCACCCTATGGGTGTCCGTCTGCATCTGGATGACATTACTCCTTCCCTGGTGCTGATTAGACAGATGATGAGGAGGTTGGCTAACCTAAACATGCCTCCATTGCAAAACCACTCATTCATATTAATTAATCTCCCATTTGTCGCTGTGCTTGGTTCTGTGGTTGAAGGGAAGAACAAATGGTTTGGTGGTAGTGTTTGGCGTATATATACATAATAGTTAGTGACCACTTAAACGATTCAACTCCCACACTTAAGTTAATATAGGTTACTGATTTACTAGTTTGTATTGCCGTCATTTACTTATCACAGTGGTCAAAACTAAGAATACAAGTGAAAGTGAATCAGGTGATTTATTGGAAATGGCCCTTTTAGTTTAGGCCAGGAGGGTAGGAGTCTGAGAGATTGGAAAATTTGTCAAACTGAATAAATCTTGAGCTGTTACCCTTCAAAAAGGTGTGCAGACAAGGCAGTCCTCTTCAGGTCTTCTCACTACCTCAGTGTTTCCACCGTGATCTCATGAGAATTCGTATGTATTTTACATAAAATGTAGTTCTACCAAACGTACATTTACTTACCTTTTCACAGGCCCTAAAAACTGATGTATTTTCAGCATTTTAACTTACAATACTGATGTATTGATGACACCTAAAATTTAAATTATTAACATATGAACAGCTTTACAGACTTGAATGAATCCTTATGAATATAAAAATGCAGCATTAACTTTTTATTATATTCACTTGTCATATCAATGGAATTATGTTTTCAATTATTAAATGAAGCTTACTCTTTTACTTAATACAAAATTATAATATTTCGTTCTGTTTGATTTCTGCTGCCAGCTCATTTCGAAAAATGCGTAATGTTAAACAAGACTACACTTTAAACCCTTAAAATGAATAACATTTCTGCAATTGTTTAACCATTACTTATCATGTAATATTTACTTAATATTTACTACAAAAGGCATTTTCTTGCTGTGACTGTCAATAGAACCATAAAATACACCAAAAGTGCAACAAAATTACAAAAGGATCCATTTTATTTGTGCGCAGTAATCCAAATCTTCAGAATCCATATGACTGCGAGGAACAGAACCAACCTCAAGCCTTTATTTAGCAACCTTCATCTCCATCCTGAGCAGCGACTGTAAGCAGCAATACCCGCACTGACGTACGAATTTGGTTACAAATTCAAAAATTGTTGCTTCAAGAAGCTTTACAACAGGTTTACGGCAGAAAATTTGAACGTTCATAGGCTCTCGCCTGCTTCGTCACAGACTGCGAGCGGCATGCTGTGTTTTTGGTGAGGTGTGTTTGAATGAGAAATGCGCGTCTTTATAGAGTGGATCAGGATAATAATTGGATAATATTTTCAGCGATTAACAACCTAAATTCTACTCTGCACCTCACACAAATCTACTGTATTCTGCCAGAGAGGACTGCGGCTGCAACGCATCATCATTTAGACTGCTTTTGATGTTTTTGCAATAAATAAATTGTGATTGATGATCTTTCTGTCTTGTTTTTCTTTATACTTGTCACGCTACCCTGTTCAGGGAGCATGCTGGAGGCACAAGGAAACGTTTAACAGTCTTTAATCAAGGAAACACTGGGAATAATCCACAACAGGAGCTTGAGCAACACACGTAGAAAACAAGTAGACCCGACAAACACTGAACGCAAAGGCAGAGACTTAAATACAAAGGATAATTGGGGAAACACAGGTGCATAGGATCATAATCAAACTAAACGAGGACAGGAACATGACCAAATAAGGAAAAAACGGAACAGAAACAGGGGCAAAACAGGTCCATAATCCTGACATATCGCCCCCCTCCCGGAAGGCGTCCTCGCGCCGTGGACAACAACAGAGGGAGGCATAGGTGGAAGCTTGGGAGTAGGCTCGGGAGGAGGACGGATATCCGGGAGGAGGATGACGGGCAGAGACCAGGAAGGTGATGGAGGGAGGAGCCAGGGAGACGACAAGAGGGAGCTGGAACAGGAGGAGCCAGGCGGGACCCAGGCCACAGCCATGATGACGGCCCACGGTGGAGCCGACGGATGAGCCGACGGAGGGAGAAGCCATGGAGGAGGAATGGCCACTGACTCCAGGGGGCCGACCAACGGTGGCGGAGCAGGTGGCGGAGGAGCCCGAGGCGGAGACGGAGAGTCCACGAGCCAGGGGGATGCCGAGAATCCGGGGGACCAGGGTGGAGCCGAGGGCTCTGGCGACCGAGGGGGAGGTGGAGATCCGGAGATCCGTGGCAGAGCCAGAGCGACTGAGGACCAAGGTGGAGCTGGCGGGAGGGAGGAGCCCAACGGAGCCGGTGGGACAGAGCAACGAGGTGCAACCAGAGGAGCGAAGTCCAGAGGGGATGGCGGGTCGACACCCGACCAAGACGGAGCCGGAGGGACTAGGGAGCCCGGTGGAGCTGGTGGATCGACGGGCGACGGTGGAGATGAGGGAGCTAGGAGCCGAAGTGGAGCCGCTGGGTCTACGGGCCGAAACAGGGGTGACAAAGGGCTCAGAGGAAGGAGGGAGGAGAGGGGGGCAAATCGACTTCCAGCTCCGTTTACCAGTCTATAAGGTCCCCCTCAAAGTCCAGCAGTCCCAGATGTATAATTAGCTCACCCTCAGCCGCGGTGCAGTGGGCGGAGCTCCACTTCGCGCTCTCACCGTCCACGGCTTGCTCCCTCACGGTTGCCGGCTCTCGCACCTGGTCTGACGGGCTAGGCTCTGCTTCCGGGGCGATCCTCTGTTTAGTCGCTCGGCTTTGTGCTGGCTCGTCGATCGCGGCGGGAATAGGCTCTCCGTCATTGGTGGGCTCGGGCTGATGCTCCGCACCGCGGGGAGATGGTGGGCTGGGCTCTGGGTCAGGAGTAGATCTGGCGAGATCATCCACGGGGCAGATGGTGAATGGCGATCCGTTTCTCGCCAGAGTCCACTCCACGAAGGTGGCGAAATCCTCTCGAGGACCATCTTCAGATGATGGCGCTCTGCTCGCGGTGTTCAAGCCTGCGTCATAGAATGAGCAGAGCACGTCGTCCGGGTAGCTGGTGGTGTTAGCCAACAACAGGAACAGTCTTGTATGGTCCTCAAGAGATTTGTCCCCCTGCTCCAGCAGGAGGAGGAGGAATTCCGAACGAAGAAGGGAATCCATGGACACCACGGAAAAAAAAGAACACTGTATAAAAAACGGAAATAAAAAATGGAGGGTAGACACGGAGGTTACTGTTTCCAGTCGGGTCTTCTGTCACGCTACGCTGTTCAGGGAGCACGCTGGAGGCACGAGGAAACGTTTAACAGTCTTTAATCAAGGAAACACCTGGAATAATCCTCAACAGGAGCTTGAGCAACACACGTAGAAAACATGTAGACCTGACAAACACTGAACGGAAAGGCAGAGACTTAAATACAAAGGATAATTGGGGAAACACAAGTGCATAGGATCATAATCAAACTAAACGAGGACAGGAACATGACCAAATAAGGAAAAAACGGAACAGAAACAGAAACAGGGGCAAATCAGGTCCATATTCCTGACAATACTGTACATATTTTTAAGAAATAGTTATGGTTACGTTTAGAGGTAGGAGTGGGATTTAATGCTATGTTGTTACAAAAAAGTTCCTTTTAAGGTCTATTAAATTTTAAATCTTTTAATATTTGCTATAAAGTGGGTAGGTTAAGGTGTCTAAAAATCTAAATAGCTTATCAATGCAATTCTAAAACTGTATTGATACAAATATCTTAAAGATATAAAATATTCATAAAAACAATTTTCAGCTAAAAAATGCGTAGCAGTTTTTACGTTTTAAACCTTGTAATACATCCAAATTATAAGTTTCAGCATCAATAAAAATTTACAAAAATTTATGTTTTGTGCTTGTAAATGTTATGTACTAATACCTACATTACATATAAACCTTGAGACCAGTGGTGTGTCATATTCTGCTGATAAGTCAACAGGAAGACCGTCTTTTACCCAAAAGTGAAGTGTACTTGTTGAAAGCAACATCGCCAGGAGGAGAGAGAGGAAAAGATGCATTCTGTCGGCAGGTGTGTCAAAAACCACTGCATGAGTAAAAGCATACGTTGCATGTCTTCTTTGATGGATTAATGGCCTTTTAAATGGGTGAATCTTGTGAAATTCTAAATGTCAAAATATTCAAAAATATATAGTTTATAAATCATACTCAAGACAGAGCCTATGCACAAGTGCAAACGATGCAAACTTCACAAATCCAATTTTAACAGTGTTGAACTGTGGTGGTTCTGCTAACCAAAATCCTGTGATAGAATGTTATCTCAACCTTAGCACAGAGTTTCTAACTGTATCGAGACTTCTTAAGGAACCGACACCTTGACTTTGTTGCCTCATTCCTTAAAGCAGCAACTGCTGCACCTGCTTTTAAGAGAATGGCATGTAGGAATTGTAGGTCAATGGTGCGCTCGTTCTCTTACTTGCTTGACCTTTGGCAGCATTGTTCAGCAGTGCATGGATAGAGAGGCGCACCCTACTCTCTGTGCGGTTCTCTGATCCCTCCCAGCTCACTGGGAGCATGTTCACATGAGACCGTTCATACCAAAGTACACCTACGCAAGTCTCATCAACTCCCCTTTCATTTTCTTCTTCCACTTTGTGCATGTCTTCATGTTTACATGTGGGTGTGTAAAGCTTAAATTACATTAAACATTTGAATGCTTAACTTAATAAGTATCTAGACTCACGCCTCAATGTTAAATGCTGTGAAAATGTAATATAATATCATATGAAACAACACAGCATATGCCCTCACCTTGCTAGAAGCCTTTAATATAGCATATTTAGAAATTAGGTTGAATTGATGCACATGTGTAGGCATTTGAAAACGTGACACAATTGCATGTTTTGATTTGCCATGACTATTAACAGCCCACATAGAGCTGAGCCCTTTCACCTTGGGTGGGAGAACCTAACAAAAACAATGTAAAAATGTTGTTAAAAAAAAAAAATTGTAAAAGCTTGATTAAAAAATGTAAGTAAATGGTAAGAATGCTACCTGTTAATTTGTCATTTGAAAGTTTATTTATAACGAAAAATTAGAAATGGTTTGACATTGCATTATATGCATTTTAACTGTAAAATTAATAGGATTTAACAAATAGTTTATGTTCTAAGTATTTTATGTTAGTTTCATGGTTTGGGTTAGTTCACCCAAAAATGAAAATTCTGTCATTAATTACTCACTCTCATGTCGTTCCAAGACCTTCATCATCTTTGGAACACAAATTAAGATATTTTTGATGAAATCCGAGAGCTTTCTGGCCTTGCATTGACAGCAAAGCAACTGACACGTTCAAGGCCCAGAAAAGTAGTAAAGACATCATTAAAATAGTCCATGTGACATCAGTGGCTCAACCTTAATTTTATGAAGCTACAAGAATACTTTTTGTGTGCAAAGAAAAAAAATCTTTATTCAACAATTTCTTCTTAACGATGTCTCGAGGAAGAACATGAGGGTGAGTAATTAATGACAGAATTTAAATTTTTGGGTGAACTATCCCTTTAAAGTCTTATCTATGTTATCAGTTTTGTACATTTAGGTATTTTGTGTTGCATTTTACATTAATTCATTTGTATTGCACTATTTTATTGTCATGTGTTGCCCTTATGGTGTTTTTTCTATGTAATGATAACCTTGTGCATTATTTATATAGTATATGTGGATTGTCCGTGATTTACGTTATGCTGATTTTTTTTTTTTTTTGCTTTCATTTTTAGCTTTCTATTTAACAGGATTTTCCTTAAGTGTGCCTTTGCATTAGCCCGTGTCCCATTGTTTTTGGACATGTCATGGTATTAATAAAGGAAATCTAAATACCATGGTGTACAAATATGGTCATAATAATTCTGTACACTGTATTAGTGCCATGGTATTACATCTGATATCATCAAAGTACAATGGTACCTTTTTTTTTATAAGGCATGGCTATAGTGTTGCTGGAAAAAATAAAATAAAATAAACTTCCCACCTCCCAGGCTGCACATGTCCCTCTGCCCAAAACGTTTCACACTCTCTGTAATGCCGTGTGACTGTTTGTATAGTCTCTAGACACTTCTTTGCCTGACAATTGGTAATCCATTTCCCTGTGTTATGATCTACTGTCGGATGTGTGGACCAGACCAACAGGTCGGCTACAGAGTCTCTATGTGGGCCGCACAAATTTAACAGAACTCCTGGTCCTGCCACACTCTTATGAAGATGAGACGTGCTTCACGCCTGGGTATGGGCCCTCACAGACGCAATGGTGCGAGACCACCGGCCCCTATTTGCCCATCCCACCTAGACTGCCTGCAGGGAGGAGAAATAGAGAGTCTCTGTCCGATGGTCACACATATTGAGGAGTGTAACCAGAGCCAGGTGATGAGACACGGGCTATGGCGGCGCTCATAAGCCCCAGGATGCCAGTCCTGTATAATCCAGGCTTCTTCCACATTCCCAGCCTGATCTCAGTAGCTGACATTATACGCTTATTAAGAAAAGTACTGTGGTGATACCATGATTTTGCATTTAGAATATAGAAAACCCCACATTCTGAATTATTTGGTACTTTAAAATATACAGTGGTACTGTTTGGTTGCAATTTTTTTTTTGCAATCATTTTTGCAATGTTTTTATTTGTTTATTATTATTATTATTATGTATATATGTTTTATATGTTTTTTTTTATATAAAAATATTATAATATTTTATATTTTATATGACAGCCTTACACTATTGCACATGGTTATTGCACAGTCTGGAGCCATGCAAAAAGCTATCCATCTATTTTCCAAACTGCTTGTCCTTCCTCCAAGCATATTTCACTAAATGTCATCTCTGTATCGATATGTAAGTGAACAAAAAGTCATGTTTGTAAGTTACTCAAAGAAAGGTCTCAATGACTTGTATGTTTACGTCATTTTTCATATATTTATGAACTTGAGATGTTATTAGATTTTACAGAGAACATTATTAGACATATGAATGCATTTTTTAAACATGTTTTACCCGAAACAATCAAGGCACATTTTTCATATTTTTTGCTCTGTTCCAAATGATTAGCAGTGTGTCTTCACCGCAGCTGACTTTCAGTGGACCCCAACCAACAGTAAGACCATACACACCCATCTAAGACAACATATTCATGGTAGATATCAGTGAGCTTTTATGAAACAATGCATACTTTACCTGAGACCCACTGCAGAAAAAAACTTTCCCTAGACACATGTGAATGTGTTCATGGAACCCAGAGTTATTTGTGTTTGACCTAGGATTGCTGATGCATATTGACTCTGGGTTGGGTCAGCTCTAAAACACATTCATGTACAGAAGTCTGCTTAAAATGACCTTTGTGACTTTGTAAGCCTGAAGGATTTGTTTTGTTTTAGTGATTGTGTGACTGAGTATTTTGCTTTGTTCCAAAACCTTGTCAGTTGCCTTCAGATTTAGCATGCTAAGGCATAATAGGTACACTTCTGATATGAATGTTGTTCCAAAAAGTAAGCATTTAAATTGTTTGCTCTTAAGAAACCTAATTTTGGTCAAATTCTAAGATCTTCACAGCAAAGACATTCCCAGAATGCACAGCAACAAGCACAATGAAAAATCAAAATACATAAATACAAAAAGGCAGTAGAGTTTAGAAGAGTTTTTAAAATGTTTGACTCATACTGTATGCATTCTTATGGTCCTGAATCATCCATATGAATGTTTATTTATATGGCTCAGTAGGGCTTAATCATCCTGCCATCCGACTTTACATGAAGGCATTTCTTTGAGAAAATAAGTCCACTTCAGCATACTTTTAAAAAAGTACTTAATACAGAAATAATATGCTTTAAAAGAATATACTTAAGTGCAAGCTGAATGTGATGTTTTAAATGCTTAATTGTATGTGCTTCATTTTATGTCAGGTATTTCAAGATATTAATAATACTGAAATTGCAATTTAGTACATTTAAGATATGTCAACTTTAAAAGTTCTATTGAACAAGACACTACAGTTAAAATTATAAGTCTTTTACATGCGTCTTTTTACATGTAAAAAGTTATTTTACTTTGTTAGTCAATACATCAAAAGCAACAAGATTATTAAAGCATAAGGATTTAAAATGTACTTTAAAGTAAAACTTTTAATCTGACATTGTTACAAAGTGCACTTTTTTAAAAGTGTGCTTAAGTGTGTTAGGAAATATTCTCATTAAGTACACTTAGGTGGCCTTTTATTTCATTAGTATTTTGTTATCTGCAAGTACAGTTGAACAAAAATAACCATTTAAGATTTGAAGTACTCTACACATTCACATTTACTGCAATTTTTCCACAAGGATTATAACATGAACAACACAATCTTTACAAATCAAATGCCACATATGCAGAAATAAACTGCGTAGGTGACAAAAATCATCAGCCAAACCTACTGTGACGTGTAAACATCAGTCACAGTAGCTCAATTAAATGCTGTCAGAGAATTATCCTGGGAGGAAGTGTACTGACATACACATCTCGTCATAATCAGAGTGAAACTCTTAGACTTGCTCTGTGTCTGGTCTGTAATGGCTTGAGAAAGGGCCCAGGCTTGAATGGCTGCCATTGTCAGGCCTTTGATGGAAGCGCTGATATCTGGACCCAGATGAAGCGGCGGTCTGTGTGAAACAGGAAACAGAATCCTAACCTCCTGACCCCTGACCTTGGTTTGATGAACCTCTTACACATGTGGCAGGGTGGTAGGGGTCACCATGTCCCAGATAGCCCTCATCTGCCACAAATCTCCTCCACATTCCACACAAGGCCAACTTTAAACCTGCAGCATTCATTTCAAAGGGACTCTGAAAGAAAATAAACACAATGCTTTGCAACACGCACGTTGCTTTTATTAGATCAGAATGAAAGAGTGTGGCTACACCTGACACTTAACTGATTATAAATTGCCTCTTTATTACCTATGCAAATAGTTGTCTTAGCAATTTGGTTTAGACATTCCACGAACAGATGTTAAGATAAAGGTTCAAAAGGTGCAAAAGTCTTTGTTGTCACATTTTTCTGACCATAAATGTTATAATGCAGGAAATGGGCTTGTTTAAAGGATGTAGCCTATACCTAATTGAAATTTCGCATGATCTATTCTTCTCACGTGTTTAACAATCTGTTGTTTTTAGAAGTGAAATTTGCCTGCCATGGAAAACTGTTACTTTTCTCAAATTTCAGTAAATAACACCTTGTTTCTCATGGCCTAGTGCTACATTAAGTGCTAAGTGTAACATTTGATCGCAAGTCTTGTAAAATTTCACTCCTTTGTTATTTATAAGCAACATCAGCACATGCTCACTGTCTGCTAAGCTAATGATATAACAGCTCATAAGTGTGTTGTAACTCATAAGAGTGTGGTTTTACAGTTACATGACATCAGTGCCTGAAAAATAAATAAATTGAAAAATAAATAAATTGTTTTTCAGATCTTTTGTGCTATACATGTTCATAATTTTGTTGCTTAAATGTTTTTCTATTTTATATGAAAATATTCCTACAAATTCATATGACAAATGCTTAAAAATA
>NW_015558577.1:1012805-1039070 GCF_001515605.1 Sinocyclocheilus anshuiensis | reverse complement strand
TATATATATATATATATATATATATATATATATACAGAAAAAAGATGGTGTTGAAGAACCTCTTTTGTATAAACATGGCTTTGTTCTTGAATCCTTATATATTTTTGAATGCTCCATTCTTGAATGCTTATTAAAGAAGGCTTTCACTCAAAAAAATAACAACAAAATAAAATAAAATAATAACAATTTAGTTGAACATGATGTAGAATAATAATACAAATAAAATATATGTATATATATATGTATATAGCATTATCATTTTATTATACACACACACACATACACATATGCATATGAACAAAATAAAATAAACAAAACAAAAAAAGAAATAAAAACTGATTCAAAATAATAAGAAATACTATAATATGATATTAATTATATTAATGTCTCAATGATATTAAAATAACACTGTCTGGAACACAAAAATAGTTATGTATATGTGCAAGCTGTTTTTTTTTTCTGTACAATAAACACTTAAACAAGTTAATGTTTAGTTAAAATACTCCTTTAATGTCCACCCGAGACACTAGGGCTGATGTTAGTATTTGTAAAAGCCCCAGTGTTGTTGGGTTGCCTGAGTGAAATGCGAGAGATGCATGACATAGGGTCTCGACACCTTCAGCACCAGGTTTGACACCTCCGGCACCTCAGGGCTATGACATTTTCACAATAGATTGCTCTCTGTGGGCTTTGCCGGAGAGCTGTGAACGTCATTGAGTCGCTTCAGTCCCAAAGATGTTACATCCTCCATAAACCGAGCTCTATTCATAAACATGCCATCCCCTGACTGCGTCTGTCCCGCTGCAGTGCATTGTAAAAGCTGGCCTTCCTTTTGTGTGTGCTGTAGGTGCATATGAGGAGCAGAGGGGTGAGAGGTGGGGGACAACACTCGTGCGGTCGTGTGCGGGGAAGGATGAGGGTGGAGTCATGTTTACCCCCTCTATTGTCTGTCAGCCAGGAAGGAAGAGTGTCCTGGACCGCAAATGAGCGCAGATCTAACTGTCCTCCAGTGCTATGATCTCAGTGACTGAGCAGAGAGGATTGTGGGATGGGCAGGGGCAATAGTGCAAGTCCCTCTGCTGTATTAAGGATATGGAACCCCCCACCCCCCCCCCCCCCCCCAGCGCAGATTCCTATTGTATGCAAACAGCTAAAAGTAGAAGCTTCCTGACCATGACATTGAGTTTGTGTGGCTGTTTTGGCAAATCCTGAAATAGCAGGAGGAAAGGAATGAATGTGGAATTGTTTCTTATTTGTTTACTGAAAGCACTTTAGCACTGGATTAAGCAAAACCGTAAAAGTAGCGCGTGGAGGAGCGTTTGAACCTCTGTGATCTCCTAACTGACTCTCTCAGCTTATCACACCTCTGCCAGCTGCTCCACCTCTTTGGCACCAGAGTTTGACCCACACCGGCAGCTTTCTAAAGAACCCATTTGCAATTCGTACAGTTAGACTGGTTCCTGATAAACAAACAAAGGACCAGTTCAAGCAGTTGGTTGTATCGTGACATCAGTATTTGAGATCATGGTTATTTATCTTTACCTATTTGCCTTTCTACTGAGTACCTCATCAATGGATTTTTGTTATTGGTCTTTTTATGACAGTTTATGTGGAGAATTATTTTAGGACTCAAATGGGGGACTTCACTATTTTCAACTAAAATCTTTACCTCACAACGTTTTAGTAATTCTTCCTGAAATCAAAGACGTTACTAACTGAAATTAAAGGATAGTTCACAGAAAAACCATTTATTCATCCTCAAGTTGGTCCAAATCTGTATGAATTTCTTTTTTATGTTGATCATAGAAGACGATATTTTAAAGAATGTGGGTAACCAAACAGTTGCTGGTTCCCACTGACTTTCATAGTATGTGGCGGAAAAAATACTACGGAAGTCAGTAGGGACCAGAAACTGTTTGGTTACCCACATTCTTCAAAATATCTTCTCTTCTTCAAACCATACACTCAACATTGTCACTTGAATGACAGCTAATAACATTTGTAAAATGTTAAACTCACATTTCACAATCAGTTATTTTTGATGTAAGACAACCGAATCGTATCTTCATTGATGGTTTCTAAGAACTGTTAACTACTACTTACTAACTACTAACTGACAATTATGCAAATGTCCTAATTATGTTATCCTGGCATGTGCCCAAGCATCAGACTCTTCAGATTTTTTTGACTTTTCATTTGCATCAGCTGATTATATTTTCATTAATACTTTTTGAGAATTGCTTACTCTTGCTTTGAACAAACAGACCAATATTTTTTACAGTATCAATGGAATTTCGCCCGTTTAAACACAACTTCAGCTAAAAGTTTTGAAAGTGGCAATTGAAGGTAACTTTTATTTTATTATTTATTTTTTTATTATGCAGCTACACAGTCCAGAGAGATGACAACATGCTAGCTACTTTCTGCCTTAATAAACAAATGGTGCAACCAAATTAAGTACAGTCAGTTAAATAAACGGTTACACTTTATTTCGATAGTCCACTTTAGACATTCTACTAACTATAAGTAACTTTGTAACTACATGTCAACTACATGTCAACTAATTCTCATTAATTTGCAACTACATGTCTACTAACTCTCAGAGTAGACTGTTAGGGTAGGTTTAGGGTTAGTAGAATGTTGACAAAGAAAGTGGTAGGAGATATTAAGCAGACAGTCTACTAATACTCTACTAACTGCTAGTTGACATGTAGTTGCAAAGTTACTGTTAATAGAATGTCTAAAGTGGACTATCGAAATAAAGTGTTACCAAATAAACTAGTAGTTACTAAAACCCAATAGACTTATGAATGGCCCACAGTGTTTCCAGACTCTTTGGGAACTACTAGAGCATGCCAAAGATAGTTTGCAACAGCAATGCTGTGTCAGTCAACAGCTACGTTCAAATTATTTTAAAAACTACCTGTTCTTATCTTGTTGTATGTCAACTGTTTTGACGCACCCTTTGCTAAATAAGGATGTTGAAAAACTAAAGGTTAAAAATGTAGCTTTAACAAAAGAGCCAGACTTTCACTGTATACAGATACGGTTATGTTCCAAAAACACGCTGGAAGAACTTTATCTGTTATCTGATTTATGAGTTGTCTCTAATTGAAATGAGAAAAAAAGTGTAATGGCACTAATGTTTTTTTTTTCTTTCTTTTTTCTCTCCATCAGGTATTGTCTGGATCATGAGAATTGGCCATTTGTGACATAAGTCAGAAAGGAAAGTAGAAGATTATAAGAGGCAGAACAAATCATTACATTTCAATTAAATATTACAAGTTTCCTACACATGAATTTACTATATCAGACCTCAATATGCATTAAGAAATAAATATGCCCTAGTGAAAAATAAATATACTAAATTGTATTTGAAATACATTTATTTCATGCTAAGTATACTACAAATACATGTTCATATTTATGTACTTAATAAAAAACCCTGCAAACTGGTATACTTAAAGTCTGCTAAACTGGAACAACTAATTGTGTACTTAATGCACTTTAATTGTGCGGAAGTAGTGCTGAAGTCCAATTAAAGATGTACTGAAGTATATTTCATTGTGCTAAAGTGTAACTATTGCAAGTTTAGTTTATTATATATATATATATACAGGTGCATCTCAATAAATTAGAATGTCGTGGAAAAGTTCATTTATTTCAGTAATTCAACTCAAATTGTGAAACTCGTGTATTAAATAAATTCAATGCACACAGACTGAAGTAGTTCTGTTCTCTTTTATTTTTCAAGGGCCACATGTACCAGTGAAGATCCTACAGGGCCATATGTATGTGGACGAATGTGAAGCCGGTGCCTCACACAGTGGGTCTGAGGCCCGAGGGTGCAGGGCACTGCAGGTTGCCCCCGTCCAGAGGTGCGCTTGCACTTGAACCATGTCCATTCACAGGAGGAGGGGCTCTTCCTTTCATCTGTCTCTCTCCGTGGAGGCCGATCGTGCCCCTGGTCCCCTGACCCCTTGGCTCTGTCCAATATTGTCACCTAATCCTTTCTTTTCTCCTGCACAGTTGCTTCCCCCATCTCAGGGTTTGACTTTTTTCTCTCTCCCTGGTGCCCCTTTTCCCTTCTTTCACTGCCCTCCTCCATTTGTTAAGTCCTCCCTCACTCTGCATTGCTTTCGTTCACCATGCTCCTTTCACACCACGCACCCCCTTTTCCACGGCTCTTCCTCCCTGGACCCACCCCTTCCTTTTCCCCTTCTGCAGATTGTAGGGCTGCAGTGAGTGGCTCTGCTGCCGGGGATTATGTGCTTAAAGGCCGCTGGCCGTATGATTGTGTGAAGGGTTGATAGAGGAATTCACCAGAGGTGGGCAGCAGGCGAACAGGGGATATGGCTGGGGGGTCAGGCTTTTGGAACTGAGAATGGGGGGTAGTGGCTAAAATACGGAAATATTTGAAAATGTAACCTTCTTGGAGATCAGGGGTGTTCAACCTTTAAAGACCTTGGGACCCCCACCCATACTCTCTGCCAAAACAGCTAGACTTTCTCAGGAACCCTTTAAAATAATAACATTTGCATTAACATTATGAATAATAATAACATTAAAGGGATAGTTCACCCAAAAATGGAAATTCTGTCATTAATTACTCACCCTCACGTTATTCCAAATTCATAAGGCCTTTGTTCATCTTCGGAACACAAATTAAGATATTTTTGATAAAATATGAGAGCTTTCTGACCCTGCGTAGACAACAATGCAACTGACCCTTTCAAGGCCCAGAAAGGTAGTAAGGACACCGTTAAAATAGTCCATGTGACAACAGTGGTTCAATCTTCAATGACGCTACGAGAATATTTATCATGTGTAAAGTAAACATAAATAATGACTTTATTCAACAATTTCTAGTCTTCTGTGTCACTGTGCATTCACAAGAGTACCACGATGCATGCGTCAGAGAAGAGTATGAGAAGAGAAGAATGTGTCGTGGTCATGAACATGTGTCAAAGTCTGACACGGAAGAGAAGAAATTGTTAAATAAAGTCATCATTTTTGTTTTCTTTTGTTTTCGAAGATGAGCAAAGGTCTTACAGGTTTAGAACAACATGAGAGTGAGTAATTAATGACAGAATTTTCATTTTTGGGTGAACTATCCCGTTAACTATCAGTATTACATATCATAATGTCATACATATATATAGTATATTCACAGAATATGATTGCTCGTCATTTTTGCACCCTAACAAGATTTGAAAACGTAACTTTTTTATAGGTCAAGGGTTTTCAATCTTTACAGACCTTGCAACCATCACTTATACTTTCTGCCATCCCAGAGATCCACTGTATAAAAAAGTTAGATTTTCTCTTAGGAACCTTATTTAATAATATTTAGTAATAATATTTAATAAAAAATTGTATTATATAAAATAATAAATCTAAAAGATAAAGATAATAAACCTCAATGATACTTCAGGGTGTCTGTGGAAGGATTTCTGCAGACACCCTGAAGTATCTTGAAGGTTAAAAAATGAATAAGATTGGATTATGACTAAGCCTGCACAGAATTCCACAGAATACAATCACTTGTCATTCACACCCCACAGAAATAGTTTGCCTATCTATAAAGCCTTCAGTACTCAAAAAAGAGAGCAGTGCTCACAGTTTTCACTCACACTTTTTACCATATTTAAACCCACTCTACAGAATTTTTGGAAGAGAGAAATTACAGCTGCTCTCTGTATAAACTACTGGTCAAAAGTTTAGAATAATTACAATTTTAATGTTTATGAAATAAGTCTCTTATGGCCACCAAAAATGCATTCATTTTATTTAAAAAAAAGAAGTAAAAATAGCAATATTGCTCGAAATCAGCATTGGAATGACTGATGAATAATCAAATGGAACTGAAGCATTTCTAAATTGTAATATTATTTCACAATATTGCCATTTTTACTGTATTTTTGATTAAATAAATGCAACCTTGGTGAGTATGAGACGTCTTTAAAAAAAATCTTAACTATTGCAAACTTCTATATTGGTACTCCATATTGGACCATATAGTTGTAGATGTAACACCTTCAGAATACAGCTGCCTCAAACTGTCTCAAAATTGTGTTGACTCCACTTTTACATTCCTTCCCAGCCAAAATGGTGAACCATAACATATAAATGGTCTTAGTCACCTCTAATGTGAGAGGTTATAATATCTGCATGTATTGCTCAATTCCTGCATCTGAAATGGAATGACTTGAGCTCAGGCTTTTTAGACCACAGGGTGTTCATAACTAATCACTGGTTACATGACTACATTATGAGCACCCGAGTGTCCTCAGCGTTTTATGTTTTTAAACATGTCTGGTGTGTGTGAAAATGTGGTCAACCGTAACCTCAACCATTCCTCGACCCTTGCCAAATGCTGACTTAGTGTCTGTGATTTTGGTTACTCTAGAGGAATAGTTCAAAGATGAAATTTCGGTCATTATTTACCCTCCTTTGTCGTTCAAAACGTTGTTGTGCTCCATGGAAATGTTCACAGCAAAACCTTTTTCCATGTAAAACTTTAGTAACCATGACTGTCCAAGTTGTAATAAGGATGAAGCACCATAAAAGTACTCTATAAGACTTGTGCGTTATATTACAAGGTTTTAAGAAATATGATATTTAAAGCACTTGGAATATAACACAAAAGTTTAATGAACTACATTTACATTTTTAGTGACAACCACAGCTGAAGTTTTACTAAAAACTCACTTGTAAAATTACAGGTACAAATACAGGTTTCAACTATTCCTTTATTACTGAAAGTAAAAAGCTAACAAACACAGTTTTAAAGTGCCAAAAGGATCAGAAGCAGGTCAGCTGTGTTTTATGAGCAGGATGTTATTAGTCTGAAGTGTGCAAATGGTGACAAATGTCCCATCATCATCACCAGCAGCATATCAGCTGACAGAAACAAAGTATCATGCTGTTTTATGGTAAAAGTATCCTACCAAAGTAATCCTAATGTATTTGGTGCATTTGATGTGTGTGACTGTCTCGGCATGATCGGTGTAAAAATTTTTATACTCCCTGATTATTTTGTTCCTTTCAGACAAACAAATAAGCTTTTTTTCCCTCCGGGCGACTGCTTTGCAGATGGTCTTGGGTGACTTGCATGCCATCTGACTGGGCTTTCTGGCCAGCGCCAGCCCTGTTTCACTGGGTGGCATGATCTTCTTTTCTCTCTCATCTCTTATGGGCTTTTTCTTATGTATATCTCTATCATTTCAGCCCCTTAATGAGGATTGGATGAGCCTATTGATGTTTTTGGGGTCTTGGGGCCTGCTGTCCACATGCCTCTCAATGAAGTCTCCTAGCAGCAGTCATCGGCCTCTTTCTTCCCCGGGTATTGTCACCCCTGAAAGTGACTTACTTCAGGCCTAGTGTGCCTTTCTCGCTCACTGTCTTTGTCTGCCTCTCCATGTCTCTTTTTCTCTTTCTCTTCCACCACTGGCCGTTAATGCTTGAATAGCTAATAGTGGCCTCCTGCCAATGGACCTCATCCGTTCTTGACCCCCACTCCTTTTCGCACGAACGCACGCACACACATCGCCTTACTCCATATTGAAAGGAAAACATACTTTTCCGTTTCGGCTTATGATCTATTGAGGTGCCACAAGCCTGTATTCTTCAAAGCTTCTTTGCAGCAGGTACGCAACTTTAAGTCAGCTTTTGTGTGTGAGGCTCCACATTTGCACATTTCTTCCCAATGCCACTCATAGTGCAATAGACTATCGTTTGCTCTGTCACATCAGTCCTCACATTCGCTCTGAAGGCTGTTCTCTCTGGCAGCTGCTGTTCTTGCGGCTGTTCTGTAATGCCTCCCTTTTCCACGAACTCTTTTACGCTTCTGAGTTTCCCCTCTGCTCTCTTGAATGGTGCCCAGTTCAGAAGCACAGAGAGGAGAACATTACAAAACCTCCTAGGATTTTACCCACCTGTTCATTGCATATCAAATTTGTTTTGTGATTAGCACAGTAACCCTCATACATCACCCAACAATGACAATTTGTAAAAACTGCACTTGTATTTGGACTGTTAGTCAAGCTTATGATATACAAAATCATATATTTTGTTTTATTATAATACTAAATGCATAAATATAGTCCTTCATCTAACTAACAAGATTGACAGGGCATTTTTCTAAAAATGAGATCTCCTAGATAGCACTTATATTATGCTGAGGAAGTTTTTTTTATTTGTATTCAAATTAATTCATATTTTATTAATTAATATTTGTAATTTTTTTCAAGTATGTCAGGGACAACTATCCTGATATCATAACTGGGGGAAAAAAAGTAATGTGGTGCAAAAAATCTTGTGGGGAAACCAACAAACTAAACTAAACTGAATGAATGAATGAATGAATGAATGAATGAATGAATGAATGAATGAATGAAAATACAGTAGTGCTGTCAAACGATTAATCGCATCCAAAATAAAAGTTTTTGTTTACATAATATATGTGCGTATACTGTGTATATTTATTATGTAGCCTATATATAAATACAAACACATGCATGCATATATTTAAGAAAAATATGTTATGTTTAGGAATTAAATACATTTATATATCATAAAATATAAGAATGTAAATATATAAATGTAAATATTTTCAACATATTTACTGTCTGTGTGTATGTATATATACATAATAAATTAACACAGTACACATACATATATAATGTAAACAAAAACTTTTATTTTGGAAGAGATTAATTGGTACTAAAACAGCACTAAAATACAGACAAACACATAAAGAAAATAGGAAATAATATCAGAGAGAGGACCTCTGCAAAACCTCATGACTGCATGTCACAGTCAATAAGTAAAATATTACATAATTCTAACTTTTTATAACAAGACATGGATAGTTCAGGCTGTATGTGGTGTACCTATCCAAACTTGATATTTATGAATTAATAATTACTGATATTTGTAAATGTGAAATGTGAAAAGATGTTTTACCTTAATATATTTATAAACCTTTCTTGAAAATAAGGATTAAGATGAACACTTGCATGCACCCACATTACATTTTACCCCACATTTCTGGTTATTAAATACAAATGTTAATAAAATAATAGCTTTTCGATATAATTTACACAAAGAGTTTTCCTTTCTTGAATGTCATTAACCCAGTGGCCACTAAGCAGAAAAATCTTCCTGTGGGTTATCCTCATCATGACGGAGCAGTCTTTCCTGCACTCACACGCATATGTACATTCCTCATGGCATCATCTGAATGAATAAATATCCCTGCATATCATTGTGGTCATGATTACATGACCTCCCTCTACCAACCCTCCCCCTGGGGCCTGTGTAATTGGGATAAGAGACTGGGCACTAAAGCTCCGCAGACACAGGCGCCTCTGTGAAAAACTGCCATCACCCCTTTTTCATGTGATCACAATGCCCTGGAATGCATACACTAGTCACACTAGTGGCCCTCCGCTCCACCTCCAGCTGTCACCCACGTATCCCTCCGGCAGCATTCTGATCAACCGAGTCCACGGGGCCTGCGTCATCTCCGAGCCGCAACCCGATATGCCTGGATCCACTCGATATACCCTCTGTACTCTGAAGCCAGGGCTTCAGAATCTGTCTTTGCAGTTACATTGCACAATGGGTACCCAAGAGAGCTCCGCCGCCCCTCCTTCCTCTTCTCTGGGTGCTTAGGAGCGGACAGTGTGCGGAAATCACCCCTGATTTACACGCAACAGCTGCAGAGAAGAGAGGTCCTTTTGATCGGCTGCAGCAACATAGATGTAGCCCTCCCTAATTTCACCTGTCGTGGAACTTGGAGCATAAGGACTACACCACAAAAGTTGGTGCGTTCAAGAGGTTAAAGACAGTGGGAGGAATACCCATCAGCAGTTGTGCTGGTGTCAGTGCGCCCGAGCAATATTTAATCAAAGAGCTGTGGATTTTGCAGAGGGATTGCATTTTTACTAGGCATCTCAAAGTGCAAGTATGTGCCCTGAGCCACCAGCAAGTTTGGTTGAAGGATGTTTTTTATAATGGCATCGCTATTGTTGAGGAAGTATGCTTGCAACAGTACTTTCAAAACCACCACGACTTCCCTTATTGCAGGCTGAAGCCTCATTGGCTGGTTTGTCAATAAAGGTAGAGCTAACTGCAAGAAAGCTACTCGCTGGCAAAAGTCTCTGGCATTACTGGAAGTGTTGACAAAGACAAACTGTTCCCGTACTTGAACCTACTTTACGAAAGAGTCATGCTAAAAAGAATCACGATCACTAAATGTCATGCCCTATAAGGACAAAAAAGTTGCATTTTCAAGGCATCTCATTCCTCTTTTTCATACATTAGTTACTTTTACTATGCAACAACAGCTTAGAAAAGTTAACATGTTAATGTCTGATTACGGGATCACTTCCCACTAGCCGTTTGTGAAACAAAGAAGGAAAAGTTATTGGGTTGTAGACGGTGGTGTGGCAGAGCCACTGGGTTTCTGTGTGGCCTGCTAGTCGCGCCTTATGCAAATCCACATTCCTACATGTTCTTTTATTATGAGCAACTCTTTTATCTGTACTGAGCGTGCATGGACTCTTTTCTTTCTCATATCCCCCCTCGTGCTGCCTTTTGCTCTCTAAACTGATTCTTTAAAAAGGATATCTCAGTGTGTTAGCTTCATTCAGGCTACATTTCAGTATCATGCCAAAGTAATTGTTTGTTAGACTAAATTGACTTGGAAACACAAATAGAAGGCAACAAGGTGTCCTGCAGCTGCTCATCTCAGACCGGGGTGGGACAGTCCTGAGTGAGTGGCCAGGCATCCACCTCTAGGGGGCCACTGTGCATCAAGGAGCCCAGATGTCAGTTCACTCTGACCACTCTAGATATAGATGGATGCCTGCTTTGAACTGAGAGCAATGCCTTCAAGTCATGTCTGAATGGAAGTATTTACGAGATGAATGCATGATGTCGTAATTACCAATGGGAAAATCGAGACTGTACTGTTGTGATCAATAGTGATCAAACATGCCAGAATATATTACACATTTAGCTTGTTTATGAGGTGACGGGCTTGCATAATAATCATAATAATAAAAAAAAACTACATTCTCTCTGGCAGCACGAAACTGCTAAAATGCACAGATAAACCATCAATTACACCTAATGTCCATCTTTTGCTCTTCATTTTGTTGCACTAGTGTTAAAAGCCTTTGTCAGGAAGTGAAAAAGAGAGAAAGAAATATGAAGTATTATAATTTTGTTATGATGATGTCATCTATTCACATTCTATTACACAGGACCACGACTCCAGTAAGCAGACTGATTTTTATGCTTGTTTTTGAGAGAGAGAAAGAGAGAGACTCCTCTCTGAATGAGAATATCCCTCTTTTCAACTGAATCAGCAGGCTGGATAACAGGAAGGGGTTATCAATAGGGATAAGGGGGTGTGAACAACCCCCTCAAAACACTGCCAGAAAGAGAGAAAGAGAGAGTATATGAATGTGCAAACGTACATGACTCGTTTGATTTGACAAAACTGTGAAAATGTTCTGTGATGGTAGACTAAAGTATATTAATCATGAGACGGCCAGCACAGAACCACAGCATGCAAAGATCAAACCACCATCTTTCACAAAGTTGTACATGCACCCATCCTTATTTCTTTGTTTATTTTATTAATTTGCTTATGCTTTTGTCTACTGTCCTCAGCACAGTTGAAAATCTTTAACCATGTCTGCATCCATTTCACGGAATTCCCTCAATTCTCCCACATGATCAATTCAGAAAAATGTGAAAAGGTCCAACTGGGTCTGATCATAAGGTTTACAGCCCTGTTTATATGAGCACACACAAACAAACTATTTTATGATCACATTTTTCAGTTATAACTCAAAATAAAAGGGACTTTGTTCTAGTTGTCCAAAATTTTGGCAGCTTGTTGTCATGCTCATTATTCGAATTTCCATTACAGAGTTAACGTTTTAAAACAGCCTATTTTTTTCTTTTAATTATTAAAAAATTTAAAAAAAAAGGAAAAAAGGCTTGACCTACCCTACCTGTCAGAACTGGAGTGATGAGAAATAGGGGAGACAAAAGGTTAGCTGGGCAGGGCATGTAGTGACCATTTGTCTTGGAGCGGCCATTAAAGCTGGAGGTCGCAGTTGGGGGGAATGGGGTCAGGTAGAATGCACTTTTGATATGGTGATACATTTTGTGAAATCCTTGCAGTGAGAGATGTGGCGAGGCTGTGGGAAGATTTGCTCTCCTTTGTGGTGAGCCTCTCAAGGCACTTGCATTGTGTCCCATGAGCCTCTGAACGGGAAATGATTCCTTTAATCATGGGGTACACCCGACAGGGGCTGCATTCGGGCAGCGTGGGGGATCGGAGTCTGCAGTGAGCGCTGACCACCAAGCTTGCCCTCCCAGCAGTCTCTTCAGTTCTGAAGACGGACATCCCATAGAGGGGACTGCTGTGAAAGACAACTACATAAATGACCATTCTGTAGACAAGCTAAAGTCTATGTAAGCAGAAAGTCAGCTACAGTCATTTTTCTTACGTTCAGACCTAATTTATCATTTGTTTCCCATGAACGTGCTATTTTGTAAACTTAATTTTAGAGAAGATACTTTGGTATCACTTTATTTTAAGGTGTCCTTGTTACACGTTACATGCAATTACTATTATAATAACAATAAATTATGCATAATTGCATGCAAGTAACCCTAAGCCAAACCCTAACCCTAACCCTACCCATAGAGTATGAAACTAATTAATATTACTCAGTACGTAAATGTATAATTCCAGTATAATAAGGACACCTTAAAATAAAGTGTAACCAATACTTTTTATGTAATTATTTGTTGGTTTCCTGTAGCCACTGTCACAGCAACTGGCTGTTAACATTTCAAAATAAAAGCGCTTTAACCTCTTTTGTGTCTGAGGAATTTACAAGGTTCTTTTTTCTTTTTGTTTCACACACTGCACCCGGTGGCCTCTAGGAGCATCGGGAAGCAAGGAGAAAATGAGGAAATGATTTTCCCCTCTGCTCCTATGACAGATACAAGACTTATGTTGAAGTATACTTATGTTTTCATTGACCAGAACATGGTGACAGAGGTGAGAGTTGTTTAGGACAGACGTTGACTATAAAAAAAATCGTACTGTTTCCCAAATATTATTCAGAAATTGCATCTTTCTCATTATTGCCGCTGTTCCTCTTTTGGAGATGCAGCATGCTCATATTTTAAAGAACCACCCATCATGCTGTCTAATACATAAAGGACCTGTCAGATACATAAGCTTTATGAGTTTTTTGTCATGGTAGCCATTCTGGTTGCAGCCTAGAGTGAGAGCCTATAAAAAGTCCCATGCATGCCTGCGTAGTGTTGATGACACACTGCATTTTATGACCTCTGCACTCCAATTGCTGCCATTATGGCCGCAGACAAAAGGTCCTCTCAGAAACGTACATATTTTCCCACATGCAAAATTGGAAATTGGAAACTTCCTCTCACAAGCTGCAAGGCTTTGTGCTGGGCAATCATGAAAGGCCTGTCTGGTGAAGAGGTGGAGTGGGGGAGAAGCAGAGGTTTGGGAGGAGGGGAGGTCGTGTGTGTGCTTGGCCTAAGGACTGAAAGCAGAGACCCCTGTCTTTTTGGAAGAACAGGAATGTCTTTTGAAGCAGACATACCATCTTTCAGAAGGAGAAACCAGCTGATGAGGTGACATAGATGAGAGAAGCCATATTGGACCAGATATCATCTGAGCTAATTGCTCACGGGAACAGCATGCTGGGATGCAGCTGAAAGTTGTTAAATGTGGCAGCAAGTCAAAGCAATGCTCAAACCCTAACCCTAATCAACAATACTGCAGGGAATTCAACTGAACCTACAATAATTTCAACACTATCGCTAACATAACTAGCCTAGATTCTAAATAGCACCAAATTGGAAACCCTGGCTGTGGTAACGTTTAGTCCTTCATTCAGGATCAATGGCTGAACTGACATGGACTTTATTTTATGTCAGGGAGTGGATATCACCTTAACCACTGCTGTCAGTACAAATCCTGAGCAGGAATTACACCATTGCAAACTGGATTTGCCATCAATGAAATCCAGATTTGGAGAGGAATGCATGGTATGGCCGGAGGGGAGGAGTAATAGAGGGATGGTCAGTGGGCTAAAAGGGGGGTGAGTGGCCAGCTCTCCAGTACTCATTACCAATCTGTAAATATTTACTCTTCCACATCATTACTTCCCAATCATCACATACTCTATCATGTATGAATCAGAAAGGAGTGGAGGAAATTAAAAATTACTTGGTGTCAGTGCTCTGTGACCATTCATTACTCTCTAGAACCAACACGTTGTGGTGTTGTAGCTGAGGCACAATGAACTCAACAAGATTCACACGCTTATAAACCAATCTTATGCCAGCTTCACCTTATGTAATTGAATCTTAATGGTTGCTACAAAGGGCAAACTACTTTTAGAAAAGATATTTTAGCTTTAAAGCAAAGGTAAGGACCATTGACCACCTAGATCTATGTTACTAGCTTGGGGTAATTAATGTGACCAATCAAGGCTTTACGAAGGTGACCAAAGCTTGGCATCTACTCTACATTTACCATACTAAACTAGATTTGGGATTTGGGACTGATTGCAAAGAAAAAGCAGTGCTTTTGTCACAGATGCTATACAATACAGGATAAGATGGAAGCCTATGTTAACCCAGGCCTATCCCACATGTAACATCCAGCTACATCCAGTAACACTTAGCTAGTCCAGTGATGAAACAAAAGATACTTCCCAGACCTCCTCAGTGATCAACCTAAACAGAGCATAGCAGAAATGTGACAAGAAATGGTTGCTCAAGTCTTAGTGAAGGCCTCTTTCAACATCTTAACATGGAAGGACGTTTGGGAAAGGGGGCTGTATAGGGGTCTGGGGCATTCCTGCAGCTCCTTTGGATTTAAAGTGTCTCAGATTTCAAGGTGGTCAAATCATTGGCTTCTCAAAAGTGAAAGTCTAGAGTTTCGGGTGAATACCAGCATTCCCTTTCATAGCTCCTCTGGTGGCTACAGAGAGCCTCTGTTAAATAGCCCTTAAGCCTATAAAATGGCAGATGGGATCTGTCAGGAAAGTCAAAGACCACCAGTAAAAATGAACATGTTGACACTGTTTGGATAAGCAGAGCCAATGAATCCTGGCTTGTTGTCTACAGCTCACAAAGTCACTTCCAGTTGGAGCTGCATTAAATAAACAAGTGGGTTTTCTTCTCAACACTCCTCAAAGTGCACCACAATAATCACATTCAGATATTTCCTCTCAACAACAACAAAAAAATCAACTCCAGTATTGTTTTTTTGTTTAGGCAGTTTATGGCTAAAATTATGTTATGGCGTAACCAACTCGACCTTGGTTACTTTAAACACTTGAGTCCTGAGACAAATGGATGATGTAAAACTGTCAGATTCAAATAGGTTTTAATGCAAGAATGGGGCTACAGCTTAATATACTATAGCATCCTTTGGTCATTCGTACATTTCCTGTTTGGCGACAGCTAACAGCTATATGAGACTGTCTGGAAGCTTTTGATCCAAAAAAGGTATGTTACAGTTTAATCCAACCCTGCATTCCACAATATGGAATGCCTGACTCCCTTCATTAGCTAATACTATTGTGAATTGCCTTCATTGTCTCCTTTTACCCCCACCTCCTCTGAAGAGACCGTGCTGTGAGTTTCCACCACTCTTTAGTCCAGACCCAATTCATGTCACCCCAACCTGCTATCCTATTCCAGAGCTTCGATCTATAGAGGATTTGAAGAAAAAACAGGACCTCAAGAATAGCCAAGGCTTATTGCAATTAAAGTGAGCTAAAGTACAACTAAGTATGTTTGATATTCCAATACTGTCACTTTATAAATGTTTAAACTTGTAGCTTCCTTTTGTATCTTCTCAGATGGTGAGCAGATAATAGATCTTCCTTTGTTGTGGATTCAATGAAGGCATGCAAAACTGTTAAGACATTGTGACACAAGGTTTGCACTTCAGTGGGATCTTGAAAATTGACATGAACAGATGATAAACAGTACAGTATTGTGAAGTCATGAGCTTGGGCCATACATACCATAAAGAACCTGAACTTTAAGGATACTGAGAGACCTGGATTTCCTGACCATCTATAGATACACAAACAACACCCAAACCGGAAACAGATTGAGGAAACCTGGACTGGCTCCCTAAGAAGGTCTGACCAATCACAGACAGACACTGAGACTGCATTTATAATGCTGCCTTTACAGGTTACATAAAATCCTGTCTTCTAAGATGCCTTTATCTGGTCTGTTGTTGAAGGCAGCCTAGATGTGTTCCTTGTTGCCTATGATATCCCATAATCCTGTATGTGTGGCGATTGGTGGAAAGCATAAAAATGGCATTTGAAGGAGCGGTTTAAAGAAGCCTTGGAAGCCTGTCTCACAAAATGCTGTGAAGTCATTGACTGACTGCCTAACAAGGCTGCAAGGCAAATGCTTTTCGCTTCAGATGCAGCCTGGGAAAGTTCACCCTTAAATCAATCAGCGTTGAACTAGATCCCTGTTTACTAAATATAACAAAAAGCAGCAAATTCACGAATCCAAATTTCAGTCATCGGGCACTATCCTCACAACATTAACATTACCTGAGAGACTCTTTACAGCTCTGAAAACAGAGATTTGCATAATAGGATTCAGATGCATTTAAGTTTGTGACCACATTGCTTTGTCAAGGATCAGGGAATGCAGGAGGAAACTCTCCAGGTTGCCAAGCTGTTTGATAAAAAATAATAATAATAAAACCTCCACCGTGGGGGACAGAAGAGTTAAGAGAATGCTGGATATAAGATGTTGGATAACAATAGCAATCAGTGATACTGACACATAGATTCAGTTCTCAGAGCAGAAATGAAACATGATAGACAACTCAGAGAAGTACTGAAAGATGTTTTCCTCTGTTGCAAGATGACTCATTGGATCTTCCTTTGAGGGTTTAACGCAGAAGGAATTGTTTGTATACATTGTAGACAAAAGGGTTGCAGAGAGAAAAAGAGAGACAGAGAAGAGGAAGGAAATTTTACCATGTGTTGAGGAGACGAGCTGCAGAGCTGTTGAATGGATAGGCAATGACACTAAGTTAAATAAATGCCACTCACATTTGTGCAGCACAATCAAAGCCTTCTCTCACCACCACTGCATGTGTGTGTGTGTGTGTGTGTGTGTGTGTGTGTGTGTGTGTGTGTGTGTGTGTGTATGATTTGGACCGGGCCTGATCCAGTACAACCACTAAGCCGGCCATGTGAAAGCAGGGGGCACCCCAAGGGTTATGCAGTTGAAAAAGGGACAGCTGCGGCCCTGAGGCTTGTGTTGACACCATACACAGTGTGTGCCTCTACCTCCTACACCCTACAGTCTCTTTACATGTGAGAGGACACTCAAACCGCTTTCCAGTTTGCATTGTTTAACTGCCCTGACACTATCATATGAGAACAAAAATTGAATTGAGCTAGATAATGACATAATAACTTTGTAAAACCGACACTGTTATAGACATTAATCAAGATAGATGTCATACTGAAAGCGGATGAAAATGAGGCTGTAAGGGATAGACTGACAGTCTTTACAGTGGCACGAACTGTATAAAGGTGCTAGATCATGTAATTCTCATACTCGAGTTTTTCTTGAAGTTTTTGTTTACTGATTTTTTTTTCTCTCAAAACGGCGTTTCATCAGCTGAACAATCTTTATGATGTTAAACAACAGTTCAATCAATTGAACACACTGTCCTGTCAAAATTTAAATATGGCACTACCCTGACTAAGGTCAAGCTGAATTTAATCAACAGTGAATTGACCTGAATAATGAAACGATTACCTCCTGTAGAGCTGATTTTTGCTATTGTTTCATAATTGATTAACTTTGCAACACTGACAGTTACTGAACTGAACTAAAATAGCATTGATCTAAATTGAACTGAATAATGACACTATAATCTTCTGTAGAGTTTAAATTTAATTTGTTTCATTGCTGATTAATTTTACAACATTAACAATGTTATTTTTCTGTTTATTTATGTGGAGCTGAAAGCACTATATAAATAAATGTGATTTAAGTTGTTACATAATGTTTGCATTTGTACAGTCATTAACATTTAACTAAACTATCTAATGCTAAATTAAGTGACTCCAGTTTTATGTGCCAAGCATTCATAAGCCAACTTCTGAAAAGTAAAAACACGTTGGCTCTATAGCATGGCAATAGCAAAAGTTTCAGGTGAGACTTCCTGTTTGCCAGAACAATGAACTGCAGCTAGTAGTTTTAGTGACTGTTTGAAAACTCCACTGGGTTGCAGTAGCAATACAGACAATACACTTAATATCTTTTAAATCCATTTTTCATTAATACATTTAAAAACTGTTGTGTGCAATGTTGAAATCCACCTAGGATGGACAGTTGTTGAGACACAGCCCTAGTATGCTCACATTAGCACTCTTTCGCTTTAGATTTATTGTTTGCTCTTTACTTTTACTCATTCCTCCCCCAACTCATTTGACTTCACTAACAACTATCCCATCTCCACTAACTTCTCTTGTGGTCTTAACCTCTTTTGCTTCGACATTGATTTATAATCTAAATGACATGAAGAGCCAAGCTAAACTAAAGCCTATAATAGTGAGTGGTCTCAGCACTGTTAGTGGCTGACCTCCATGGCTGACCCCTCTGCCCCAGGTCTCTGATGCTAAAAGTTACTCTTATCACCTCCTCTCACACATTCTGACAGAGGCCTTCGAGATCCTCAGCTTCATCTCAATATATAACTGAAAGATGAGTTCTTAATTAAATGTTGCAAAAAATACATAGTTATATCTCATACCTAATAAATAGCCTGGATAGCTTTTTGGGCTCAAATTGTCTCAAACCTTTCTAAGACACAATAAGTGTGTTTTTATACTTTATGCTTGCTCTTATGTATTGACAAACAGTCATTCTATCTAATAAAATATATTATTTTATCCAATATTTGAGCATTATATATAATTCCTGTGCATTATTGTTAGCTTAGCCACAATTGCTAACAAGCTAACACAGTCTAGCAAGAACTGTCACACATCATACAGATAGATAGATAGATAGATAGATAGATAGAGCTAATCTGCTACTCTCTCATACGATACTGAAAGTAGAACGCATCAGGTATGTTTTACATGTTTGATGTAAATAAATATAGTTAAAGCATTAACACGATCCATGTGTTGAAATAAAGAGCCTATGTGAGTTCAAAGCCTGGACCCGTTTTATCTGCCCTGAATCTGTAATACAGACGAGAAGCTGTAGGGAATTTGGACCAAGATGAGTACGGCCTGTTTACAGAAAGAGGCTACTTTGTTAATGTTATGTTAAACTGTTTTATGAAATGGCCTTTTTACTTAAGAGCTTGACTGAACGTTGTAGTTCTGTTTTAAAGCTTGACTAAATCCTGTTTTATTTGCATTGACAAATGGCCATTGATTGTTTTAATGAGAAAACTCACACACATCGGAAACAACAAAGGTAGGGCTACGTGTGGATGCAGGATTGTACCAAGGGTTTAGACAAATCCTCGCGTTTGCTTAAAGAGCCTCTGTGTGGTGGTGTTAATTGTAATAAGTATGTGTAAGGAAAGAGTGTGTTAATGAATGCAGAGAGGCTGCCTGCTTTTTAAATGGGAGACCACTTCGTAAAAACATTTTTTTTTTACGTTTAAAACATTTTAAATACCTGAATACTCCAGCCCTTCACAACTGTAAAACAGCAAGGATGCTTCAGCCTCCATTGTCTCAATTACACGCTCAACAATTAGTCAATGTTTGTGGGCTTGGTGCTCGGTTTACGAAAATGAGAAAACAGCCATGCATACGCAAATACCATCAGATTCTCCTATCAGCACTCCAGATGGTCTACCTCCCATTCATCCCTTCCTCATCCCGACACCATCCCCCCAATCCGCACAACACCACCCGTTCCACCATCTTAACCCTAATGAGCCAGCTCTGTCTGGATTCAAAAGGAGACCCGTCCGGGTCATATCAAGAAGCAAATTTAAATGAACTGTTTGTGTTTCAATAGGTTGCCAACGGAATGCGAGCTTCTACATTATGAGCCCCCGCAGGGTGGTCTTCTTGCTCCTTGAGATTCACTTTAGGGGTCCTGCCGGGGCGACATGGCAGTGGGGGTTGGATGGGTGTAGAAGTTAGAAGTTCAGGGTGAACTTTCAAGCTATTGTGCTGACTGTTTCCTCTTCCATTTCATAAGGTACCATTGTCCAAAAAATGGGGTCCCTTTTTTGACAACAGGTAATACCTGATCTGCATTTTATATTGGAATTGGAATGGAAATATTGGAATCTTCCAATTTTTAGTTTAACAAGGGCAAAAATTACATTGTAAATTGCTAATTGCCACACAGACCCTGGGAAAGCTATAGGAGGTGATCACCTTAGTGGTTACATTTGTGACAACTGAAGACACATCTGTGGTTTACACACAGGTTTATTTACAGTCCAATATTGTCTAATAGCAATGGTAAACATTGTGCATAAGTCACTTCTCAAACAGTGTCTTTTCCATCACATCTCAAATTATGTACTGCATTGCATTTTGTGATAGAAATGCCAATTGATTCCTTTTTCTTGCAATGGCTAATTTCATAGTTAGCTACATTCTGAAAAAATTCAAAATCAATAATAATAATATTAATAATAATTGCTGCCCAACGTACTGTGCTAATATGGAGAATGGATTTTCCAAATAGATTTTTCACAGGTGTTTTCCCCCTGTATTTTGAATTACACACTGCAATGTGTTGTGTTTTAGGGTTTCCTCAATATACAATGTATCCTCAATATGCACACATTTGTTTGTTTGTTTTCTTTGATATTTGTAAAATGATCAAGTGATATTTAAATTGATTTCTATTTCTTTCTTTTTAGAAAAAAAAAACGGGTAGATACGACAACACAAATGTGGGACATGCATCATTTTTGAAAACATGATATAAATCACTTTCACACAATAAATTCACATGCACAGAACTGATTATTTCACGCTTTAATTAAAACAAACAAATAAATAAATTTGGGTTTTGGACAAGCGTAAAACAATAACATTTATACATAAAAATTATAAGGAAATCTAAAACACAATATTTATGGCATGGTAAAAAGTTTCCAAGTTTTAATGTGACCTTCATGTAACAAAAAATAACAACAAAAAAGTAAATATATATAAAAAAAAAATATTGGTAATCTTGGTAATTTGGTAATAACAGTAAATTATGCATAATTACATACATCTAACCCTAATCATAACCCTAACCCTATAAGTACATTGTTAGTTAATATTATACGCATTCATTAATATTACTTAGTACTTAAATATACAATTACACTGTTACAATGATACCTTAAAATAAAGTGTAAACAAATCTTAATAAGTCATAATTTTGCCTAAAGTTGCAGAAATAACTGTTTGTGAACATTTTTAATTAATTGGCTGAGAAGTACGTTGAGTCATCTTTTTAGTTGAGACTGATTTGAATATTTTCTTAGCGTAATGCAAATCTTGCTAATATAATAATCTCCAGCACATCACGCCCACACACACACGTATACATAAATGAACAATCTGTCCTCTGTAATCTGTTTAAAGCATTTGAATAACTGAAGCGGAAGTATAAGAGCTGTATGATTAAACCTCAGATCTCCCAGGAAGTAACGCTGGCAAATAAGAGCATTTGCATGTCTGATCTGAGATTCCTCAAATGTGTTTCCAACTGCTGAATGAAGCATTTCAAACTGTTGTAAAAGAAGGGAAAAAAAAGTGTATAATACATCTCTACTAAGGAGCTGCTGGTTGTGGTGCATTATTATTTTTAGACAGGTTAGACGCACTTGACATCAAGGCTCAGATCCCAGACTCGCTCAGTGCTATTGTCTAACCATCCTTGGTCGGGACTGTTGTAGGAAACGTGAAGTCCCTGATAAAGCCACCCACTTGGCTGATGCTTTTCACACAGCATCTCTCAGCTCTCCTCAGGTTTTGTGCACTGCTCCAGGGCTCCCACTCTAAGGGGCCCATGCACAGAGCCATTCATCACTAATGAACAGAAGAAATTAGCCTTGTTAGTTGTTGTAGGACGGACATGCTTAAAAATACAGTTTACTGTAAGGGACACGTGATCCAAGTTAGCCGTTACGCTTTCTCCAATAGTAAGTAATACAGACCCTCTCATCTCCTTATAGCAAGACAATCTTTGGTACGGAGAGGAAGAGGAGGAGGAGAAAGAGAAAGATGGGGAGAAGGAGGAGGAGGAGGACGACAACATGGAACAGAAAGAGGAAGGGCAAGGGCAAGAAGATAAGCAGTCTCAGATATTTTAGTTGATGTGTTCCGGGGTTGGATCAAGCATGCAAGAGGATTTTACCACGGGGACCCCACTGCCTGGCCAGGGCCAATATAGCCTGTGATGTTGAAGAGGTTCTTTAACCTGTCCCAGACCAAAGACGGATGCTGGGGCAGAATAATTATTTTTGTTGTCGTTTGCTGTTTTGTAGTGTCCTCTACAGTACATTAAATTAAGGAATAAAACACTTGGGGGAGTACCACAAGCAACACTTATTACCTCTCATCAGTGTGTAAAACTGTGTTGTAGTGTGTGTGTTTTTGAGGGTTTGTGTGTCATGTCTGAGAGCAAAGTTTAGTTTTTTAGCAAGATTGAGTTGTTTTGAGTGGAGAGCTTCATTTTGACTTGAATATAAGAAGTTTGGGGAATTGAGTTAGAAGTTATGGATTTGTGTTTAGAGTTTCGCAAAAAAAAAAGTCATAATTTCAAGAAATGTGTTTAAGCAATCGACAAAAACTGCAATCCTAATTGTTCCAATATTTTAGGTAACCTTTAGAGTTTAGATAAAACAGAGAAGGATGACAGAGGACATACAATTTCTAACTTGATGGAAGTCACTAAAAACTGATTAAAATAAAGATTTAATAAAACTAATGTCAAACATGCCCATCTGTTACATAATGAAAACTAATGAATTTAAGTCATGTTTACGTCATAAATTTGAATATCAGTGCAGATCCTTTCTCTTCTCAGTTTCTTTTCTGTCCACACGAGTGGCAAAAATCCAATAAATAAATAAATAAAATATAAAATAAAATACAAAGTATAATAAACGTTTAAATCTACATAATTATTACATTATATTATATTACTATTTATAAATAAATAAGTAAGAAAAAAAGATGAAAGTTAAGTGATTACTCAAGTCCTGTCAGATGGGGACTTGTTTTGTTCAAACTTTGAGCAATACTAAAAAGGGGTCTTGAATATTTTCACATAAGTTTTTTATGCCTGGGTTATTATAGTTAATTGAAACTAAAATCAAAAAGTTAAAACAAACAACAAAAAAAGCTAAATACAAAGCTAATTTGAAATATCAATAAAAACTATAATAGCATCTCAGTGATGCTAAAATAATAAAAATACAAAAATAAAACTACTACTACTACTACTACTACTACTACTAATAATAATAATAATAATAATAATAATAATAATAAATAATAATCTTTTGTCTCTGTGGAAAGAAATACAATTTTATGTAAAAACACAACAGGGTGTGTTGTGATAAGAAAAATTAAAAAAGAAAACATGAAACTTGAATAAAAGTTTTATATTTGTTCACTTCTTATTTGTTTGTTTTTCCGTTTTTTCTTTGTGCTTGTGACGCAGGTTGGTGGATAAGATGGCTTACATTTACATTATATATTGGGTATTTTTTTAAAACGTTTCCCATGCAAATTTGAACACCTAATAAGCACAACATTGTAATAAGCATAAAGGTGAAACCAGAGAGAAAGCATCACAGAGAAACATGGAGAAAGCATCTCACCACATGCCGCACATCAGGAAATGACATGCAGGTGTCTCATAAAACACAAGTCAAACAACTACTACAGCAGGAATGCTGAAAACATGGCTAATTAGACTTCATAAAGGTACAATGCGGGTGATGCAGCAGTCGTCATGCTGTTCCTCACAGGTGGGCTACCAGCGCTGTGATAGTTGCTAATGGATACACAATAACAACCGATGCATTCCCTCCTCCACCTACTGCCCCAAACTACAACACAAGCACAGGCGATTCTCACGCAGTAGCAATCAACTTCCCTTTAGTCCAGAACAGACGTAAAGTGTGTTCCAATTCACAGAGTCTCTATGTAGTATTATACTTTATACTAGCGGGCAGAAGTTTTTTCATTAGACAAAATTTGTTAATTTTTCATGTAGAATGCTTTGCAATGTCATCAAATTCACGTGTGTGTGTGTGTGTGTGTGTGTGTGTGTGTGTGTGTGTGTTTGTTGTGTGTGCATGTTTATGTGGTTTATGAGGACACAAATTTGTATAATAACATGGGTATGACATAGGTATTACAATGAGAATGTGATTTATGAGGACATTTTCAGTGTCCCCGTAATTCAAAAGGTTTATAAATAATTCAGAATGAGTTTTTTTGAAAATCTAAAAATGCAGAAAGTTTCCTGTGAGGGTTAGGTTTAGGGGTAGGGTTGGTGTAGGGCAATAGAATATACGGTCTGTACAGTAGAAAAACCATTACGCCTATGGAGAGTCCATAAGGATAGCAAACCAGACATGTGAGTGTGTGTGTGTGTGTGTGCGCGCGTTTTTGTGACAAATGAGGACATAGTGTGTGTGTGTGCGTGCGTGCGTGCGTGCGTGCGTGCGTGCGTGTGTGTGTGTAAAATATAAGTTTAAATGAATATTTTTAATCTTAAATTTATTTTAAACTGTTTATTTTAAACTGGCATTTAAATAAATATTTATACCAATATGATTCATCATACCTGAAACCATGTGATAAATCTCGGGTGAGATTATTAATATGAAAAAAAAGTCATGCATGGTAACAGTCACACCTGTAAAAAATAAAAAATAAAATAAATCCTTAGAAAGTGCAAAAATGAGATGCATTATACTAAATAAAAACTACAAGCAATCTATGAATCCCTCATTGCATAGAAACACTTTGCATTTATTAAAAGTATTTGGTTGAACATACATTTGTCTAGCAACAGTTTCTTATATCTTGCCGTGCATCTTAACACAGTGATAATGACTCAGGAACATAACTCCGGATGTCAAAGCAACAGCAGATGCTGTAAGTTGGCAGGCAGCCCAGTGTCTAGCATTAGGTGATAAAACAAATTGTTAGTCCATAACAAATCAAGCAAAACTTCATTTTGGATCACCCATTTATTCATTTAAAGGACACGAGAGTTAAGTAATGGTCTTTTAATGAGATTGTTCATTGTTCAACTTCGTAGCTGAAGCTTCCTATGGTGAATGAAGGGACTTGTACATATAAACAGTGTGTATATAAGGTTTGCTGTGTAATTACTAACATCAATTGCACATGTATTTTATTTGTTGGCTCTCTGTCCTGCATTTCAGTCCAAATAGCTTTAGTTCACCCACAAAATGGAAATTCTGTCCATTTTGTCATCCTCATGCCATTCCAACTTTAATTAATTAATAATTAACAATCATAGGCATTCAGGTATAAGATGTGTTTCTAGCACACATAACTGTTGGTATGTTTACAAAGAAACTGAAGCACAACTACATTACACAAGCATTTTGAAAAATTACAAAAGATATACAGAAATGTATGAATCCTCTTAGGTTCATTGAACATTAAATTAATTGAATTAATAAGACAAGTTTATGTTATTTAATAAATGGCATTCATTAACTATGGTAAATGCCATCACATTAATTAAACACATTTCCATATTTCTCATTGTAATAATAATACATGGATCAGCTCTATTCATTCATTCATTCATTCATTCATTCATGCCTTGGAACAAAAGCTTAAAAATATCTGCAATTTATTTGTATATTATGTGGTATAGGAGCTCTTCAAAATATCTATATAATAGTTAAATGTAAATATAAAATTGTCAATTGTAAATATAAGATTATGCATATATATATATATATATATACACACACACACACATACATACATACATACATATATAGTCAAATTATATTATATTAATTTATAAATTATGTGTATCATATAATAATATTATAAAACATAAAAATATATGACAAATATATTATTGAAAAGTATATTTATTATAGTATATTATTTTTGGTTTATTTAAATTTTTTTTTTTTTT
>NW_015558577.1:1009965-1012707 GCF_001515605.1 Sinocyclocheilus anshuiensis | reverse complement strand
TTTTTTTTTATTTTTTTTTTTTTTTTTTTATAGATGCTTGATGTGTATTGTTTATTGTTGTTTTTGAATTTGTCAGAAAATTAACAAACAAATGCTAGTGAGATAAGGCTGCTTTTCAATACGGTGAAAGTTGACAACAGTGGTTACCATTTACTTTCATAGAAAAGTGCAGCTTTTATCATTCTGCTAAATTTCTCTTGTTCCACCCATGAAAGAAAGTCTTACGGGGTTTGGAACAACATAAGGATAAGTGAATAAATTTTTTTCTTTTTTTTTTCTTTTATGGTAACTGAATTACAAACAGCACAGAATGAGCTTCGGATATTAAACGGGTTAGCAGGTGAAGATAAAAGGAGAGGAAAAAGCAGCTCAGTCTTGGAACAAACCTACTGTGGAGGCCAGTCACACAAAAACTGCATCAACCACATGTAACAAGCAGAAATGTACGGTCATTTAACTGCTCTTTCCTGTGAGGGCTGCTTTAGAAGCAGCACAGAGGCAGCAGGAAGCGGCTTGCAGCCTGTGAGTCAGTCAACTGTGTGTTTTCTCTAGAATGTCACTCTGCAACACAAAGCAGATGAGTCCAGAGAGGGCAGAGAAAAACAGCGATAGATCAGGGGAAGAGGAAAGTTTGTCTGTGTGGGTGTGCATGAATGTGGTCGCGCTTTAGTTAAATGTTAGCAGAGGTAACTGCTGCATGTGCTCACTGTGTGGTTATCTACCCAAGCTCTGATTGGCCGACGGCTGGCCAATAGGAAGGCTGCACTTCAGAACCATTCATGAAAAACTGAGCAGATCTAAGTTTGAGTAGCTGAACAAACAGGATGTGCAGTGAATGTGAAGGCTATCACACCCCAGCATGCCTTCCTCCACCGGCATTCATTCAGCTCTACATGGTTAGACATCCTACTATCTGCTGCTGCACTTCTGTTTTTAGAAAATTATTTTATCTCTCACACAGTTTTTTTTCTGCAGATTGAAATCATCTGTTTGCAGTTCCCTATTTATTTTAAACTTCACTCTTCTTTAATATGTGCTACAGATTCTTCTTTTTTCCTCTTTTAACACAGATAAATCCCTGATAAATCCTTTTTTCCCTTGTTCTATGCTAAAAAAAAAAAAAATCCTTATAAAAATCATATGGTGTTTCTAGTCAAAAATGACCGGCCTCTTAAAAATTGCTTGCAAATCCCACATTATGCTATATTGTCATCAAATCTTGCTCAATCTGTTAGTCAACTTGTTTCTTTTTATTTGCAGAGGTGTTGTATTTCTTTTTGAGTCTGTTTGGTCATAGGCCCAGATTTTGAGTGGAAGAAATGCATTATTTGTAGATCGTTTTAGCAATATTCACTCAAAAACTGAGGTGCATAAGCACTGATCAGTGAGGTCTATGACCAATCAGTTTCAAAATGAAATGCAAACTTGTGATAACTGAAAGAAAACTAGTTGATAAAAATATTAAATCCATAATTGGTAATAATAACGCAAAATTTATCAGCACGTTTTTGGGTTTCTGGGAACACCAAAAAAAATGAGGAAGTTGTTATACCCTGTGTGAGCAAAGTCAGTAAGTTTTAGTACAATGTGATAGCATTAACATTTTTCGAGAAAAAAATTAAATACTCTTCGAGTCAAAATGACTGGACACGAGAGTTAAGAAGAATTCCCATGTTGTGTTGCAATTCGAAAACATGTGAGAAATTCATACCGAATGCATATTTTCACTAGCATTAGCTGACAAAGTGACATATTGAATCTGTTATTTTCTTTCCACAAGGTATGCTTACACATTTTTTAGTGTTTTGACAAAAACAAAACGTCCCACCCACGCCAGCGAAAAGTGGCAAAGAAATGTGTTGCTGCTAGTCTAGAGTTTCCCCAGAATCCCGTCACTATCACAGGACATGAATCATTTCAAGTCATGCAATTTAACACAATTGCGTCTTATTGTTGGCCTCACATGGAGCTGTTTCTTAGGAAAGATTCTTTCAAACCAATATTTCTTTAAAAAAATAGATTGAAATCAATGACGTCTTTTTTCATTTTAGGAGCAACGGATAAACCTGTCTGGGGTACATTCCATGTGAAAACCGCAGAGTCTTTGTGCAGGACACATGCTTCTTAAGTTCTTAGGGTTCGAACATGCACCAGTATGAACAATGAGGTGAAGGCGTTATTCAGTTCTACTGATATCTAGAAACATATCTTGGATAATGTAACATTCCTATCCGGTATAGCAACTCATTGCCCTGATTGCATGTTTGCCATTGTCTCATGCCTTTTTATTCTTCTCATTTGTGAGCTCTTCATTGTTTAGTATTTAATTTTTATTAGCTCCTTTTATTCAGTTCCTGCCCTGGAAATCCTGGAGATGTGTGGTGGATAAGTAACAGGATTTTTTTTTTTTTTTTTTTTTTTTTTTAGCTCTTTAAAATCATAGTGAGATATATGCCTCCATGAGTTTGATTTATCATTTAAGCTGAAGCATTTTTAAGATCATGACAAAGTCTTCATTGATGATAGATTTGTGACTGGTATCTCCATTTTACGTCATTTTAATCTTTTTATTTTATTTTATACAACTTTTATGTAATTGGTTGAAAGTTAACTCTCTCTCAGCTCTCTTAAGGGCTTGTTTATTTTTTTTTTTTTTTCTGGTAAGGTTTTACCATTTTTATCATATGTAGATTTAAACACCTTGTGTAGTTACTTTTTTTTTTTTTTTTTTTTTTTTACAAG
>NW_015558577.1:996232-1008851 GCF_001515605.1 Sinocyclocheilus anshuiensis | reverse complement strand
TTTTTTGGAGACCCATGTTGTGCATGCATAACATTTTTCACTCATAAAAAAAACAGTTGGAGCTGGTCTCAGCAGGCAGTTTCCTGAAGAAAAGATATTTAGTGTTGGGGATGTGGCTATATTACTGTGACATATATGACTATGTGACTATGCATGTTCTTATCTCACTTGCTCCTGGAGAACTGAAGCAAATTGCAATCTACGGCTTAGCATATGCATTTTTGCGTTGCTAAAACTGAGCAAAAACTACATTTATATATTATTTATTATTATTATTTAAAAAAGAAATTAAACTTTTAGTTAGCAAGTACGCATAAAATTTATCAAAAGTAACAGTAAACACATATTAAAAAATATTTCTATTTCAAATAAATAAAAAATATATACTAAGCAACACAGCTGTTTTTAACATTGATAATATCCGTATTAAATCACCATATTAGAACAATTTCTGAAGGATTATGTGACTGTGCAGGAAGGATTTCTTCAAGGGTATTAATTAATATAATAATAATAGATTTTTTGTATTTCTTTAAATGCGAGAAAACATTTAAAATTTCATTTCATTTCATTTAATAATTGAACCTTTATTTCATCATTTTATTTTATTTTATCACAGCAATCTGACATAGAGCTTGGTTTATTGGGTTGTAATACATTTCACTGCATGAGATTATTTTTTGTACTTCTTTAAATTTGAGAAAACTTATTTAAAACTTAATTTAAGTTGTTAAACTTTTTTTGTCACATATGACAGGACATGGAGCTTGTTAGTTCACAAGTATTGGGTTCTATTTAATTTCATTGGATTTTATTTTTATTTATTTATTTGTTTGTTTGTTTGTTTGTTTTCACAGCTATATGACACAGAGCTCTGTAGTCCACAAATGTGTGTACTGGGTGATTAATTGTTTTGCTAAGAATTATAATATTTACTTACTGAACAAAAAAGGATTCTGGCAATGTCAAGAAGGTGAGACTAAAAGTATATGCAACTCAAGAAGAGTTTTTTTTTTTTTTTTTCAAATAACATGATGACCCTAAATGTACAACAGACAGCCCAAAGCCCAACCTACCCGTAACCCCCATTTTCTAATCTGCTCCTAATCTTGAACTGAGATAATCAAAGAATAAAACCGTATTTGTTTGCTTTTGTTTTAACAAGCACATAATCTCTCTAAACCTTGTCCATTCAATACCCCACTTTACCTCATGATCCCAGATTAATGTGACTATAGGAGGCGCATCCTGCAGGATATTTAGGAGTTAATTGATAGACGTGTGATAATCAATAAGTCTGGCATCTGTGTATTGGGATTAGTTTTAGAGGACCAAATGTAATGATATGGATTGGGATGAGCCAGTTAGCAATGAGCACAGTGATATTTCTAATTAAATAATCAATGTGGCTGACAGCAATAGAGCCTGTAGTAAAATACTTAAATCTCCCTCAGTGAACACTTTAATGCGCTTTAATTGATTCCTGCCAAAAATATAATTAATTAAGCCAAGGCCTGCTCTGCAAGAAGAAAAAAAATGCCTCTGGGTTCAGCAAAATCTACTTGCTTATTAAAAACATGAGTAACTTAAGTGAGCTTTGTTTTATTATTACAGCTTACAGTTTCACATTGGATAGAGCTGTGTATGTTTATTATCTCTACTACGTAAGGATGTAAAGGAAAGTAAAGGATGTGCACTGTCTTTGTATTGTAACTAAGACTCAACCAAAGTATGAAACCCAGCACTACAGTTATTGTTATAGTCCCTCATATCTAACACAGCAGAAACAATGAGCTGACTCAGGCTCTATTTCTGGAAGAGCATATTTTTATTACACACATCATAGTCTAAATATATTTTTCTTTGTTCTTTGTTGTTGCAGTGACATGCTGTGTTATAACAGTCAGTTTTCAGTAGTGTGTAAATCATTACAAATTCTCAAAGCACATAATTGTTCCCCACTGCCATTGTTGAACTGTTTAAAAATAATGTAGGATCTGAAATATGTGTTATGGGGGAAAAAAGGAAAAAATAGACTGTTAAAAGTTAAAATATCTTAACAATGGGAGTTGGATCATAGTGCAACTAAAATAGACTATGCAAGACTGACAGGAGGACTGCATAGACTTTACATAACCCTGTGTCGATAAGTGCGAATAATTTAAGATCAGCTGATGCTAAACGTATAATATGTCTCTGTAAAATAAGAAAGGCTGGGGTTAGAGGAAGAAGAGACGTTATTACGGTCCAAAGAGCATTAAACAGTATCTCGTCCCC
Source organism: Sinocyclocheilus anshuiensis (assembly GCF_001515605.1). NCBI lineage: Eukaryota > Metazoa > Chordata > Actinopteri > Cypriniformes > Cyprinidae > Sinocyclocheilus > Sinocyclocheilus anshuiensis. The sequence goes on along the minus strand of NW_015558577.1, from coordinate 1,006,574 downwards.
TCCCTTCCTTTTTTTGTTTGACACGTCGGCTCTTTCTGAAGTTGATGCTTGCACAACAGATGATATTGAGGTGGCCATCTGTATTAATCATACATGTATGGAGGAAGCCTTAGCACAAGATCTTTCACCTTCCTTTGATTGTCAGCTTGGTATTGTTGGAACACGGGGACGTAAACAGCAAGTCCAAGCCCAAATGAATTCTGATTCTTATGTAAGAACACAACATTACACTACTATCAGCACACAGGACTTTATTCTTGCTTGCCTGCGCACAAAATGATGAAAATTAAGATACAATTGTCATACACTGACACAATATAAAAAATGTATACATCATAGGTATCTAGAACCTAGTATTTGGAAACTACTTTGAAAGTGTAGCTTGTCAAGTTAATCATAAAGTAGTTAAACTTCAGAGTGGTGCTTTGAAAACTACTTAAAGGTTACTTAAAAGATTAGTTCAGCCAAAAATGAAGTTTCTGTCATGATTTACTCAACCTCATTTTGTTCCAGACCTGTATGACTTGCTTTTTTAAGTGAAACATAAAGAAAGATTATTTGAGAAATGCCTTGATGGCTCGAGAGAAAGTCATACAGGTTTGGAACAACATGAGGGTGAGTAAGTGATGATGGAATTTTCATTTTTTGGTGAACTATTCCTTTAAGGGGACAGTTTTTTTTAATTATTATTATTATATTCCTCAATAGTGTGACATATTACACTTGAACAGGTACATTTATAGTAAATACTACAAAAATGCCCTAATTTACATAACTAAGTAGGAAACAGCACAGGAACTCAACTTGGTTAATCAATTTTGTGAATCTGTTCATTGAAGCGAATCATTCTAATGAACTAATTCGCTAGATGTTTCAGAAGACAGAGTAAAGCATTTAGACAAGAGTTTGATTATCCCATCAGCTCAGACATTAAAATCAGCGATGTAACGTTTAGTCACGATATTGTGAACTAGCTGAGGTTAGTAGAGTAACATTACTTTTAATTTCTTCCTAGAACATAATTTTTATTAAACAAGAGAATGGTTTCTGCTGTCCTGTGTTTCAATGTGTGTCTTAAAGGTGTGTTTGATAATGATTGAGTGCGGCTCGGCTAGTTTAGACTAGTTTAGGCTGCCCTGCCATTACTTTAAGTTCTCATGAAGTTATTCTAGTTTGATGGAGGCCTTTGTAAGTTTTGCCCTTGTGGCTAAAGAGATGTAGACTTTTGAATCACTCCCTGCTGTGAGTATGGTGCCATCATTAACGTTGGCCGGTCCATTCAAGACAACGGTCTGAGGGGGTCTGTAAAAAGGCCAGGCATTGTTCGCCCTGGGTGGGGTGTGGGCAAGAGGAATGTGGCTGAACGTGAGCCATGCAAGGCCTGAGAGAGAGACACCATTGTCCCCAAAGCCACCCCCTCACCCAGAGAAGAGCGAGGGAGGCGAGGGGTCAACTCTCACCAGCCGCACGGCCTTGTGGAAGACCGCCGCTCCGCACAGGGCACGCTGAGCCCAGAGGTCTCCCAAAGCGGAGGTCTTTATGCTCACTGATGTCGCCTTTTGCGGCTTGAACAATTCATGTAGAGTTCAAACTCATTTAGAGTTTCCAAAACGTTGCTGATTTTTTTTTCGTTGCGATACAGTCCTTTAAATGATACGCTCAAGAATCTGCGGCATTCACTTTTAGTGGTGTCAAATGATAAATAACAACACAAAGACAATTAAGAAAGGGGTTAAGGGGTTCATTTTATCCTCAGTGTCACTAGATCGGACACTAAAGCCAATGAGAAACAATGACACAGCTGGGTGTTGCTCTTCAGACCGTCGAGTGTGTTTTAATGATAAAAAGATTGTGTTGGGAGGACAAAGTTTGTTAAGAAAACATCCTTTTAGATAGCGACCTGAGAAAAACTAGTTAAACGCCTTAGTACCCCAAATATTTGCTCTCATAAACATACTGAGGACTTCCATACGTTACCGTCCAGTCCTGTCGAACAGCTCATCTCTTATCAGCTCTACATCTTTATCTTGGCATCCTTGTTTATTTTCTTTTTGGCATCAGTGCCTGTGTGTGTGCTCGTGGAAGTGAAGTTAGCCGAAATGTAGAAGCCCCAGGAGGTGAGCCAACTGGAAAGAAGAGGAGGGGGAGAAAACAGAGAAGTGCTTCCCTTCTCTTTTATCATCCTCTAGTGGGAAAATATGTGATAAAGAGAGCTGCTAGTTCAGAAGCACCCGGACTATAAACACAGCTCACAGGGACAAAGACAGAGCAGGTCAGGGGCCACATAGCACCGGGCCAGGGGAAAAAAAAGCGCCAAGGAACTCTCAACAATGGCCAGGGAACAAGCTCCTCTGAGGGGCATAGAGAAGAGAAGAACAGGGAGCACGTTTCTGACAAGTGTTCACTTCTCATTCTTCCGCTTTCCCAAGACGCCCCTCTCCCCCACAGTCTCTTCCTCTGTGTCTCATATCACACTCGTACCATATGGCAGTGCAATTATCACACTAGAGTAAGATGTTGGCCGTTTAGTTTATTTCGCTCAAGCTGAGCAAGGAGTGGCATCGGGAATGTTAAAACTGAGTCTTTGCTGACAATTTGCTTTTAACAATCAAGAAGGTGCAAAGTATGTAAGGAATGAGAACAGTCCACTGAATTATTGAAATTAATGCACACCCACGGGGAGTAAATGCAGCCAGGTCGCAACCACAGGTGTGCGTTCATTTTAAGTTATTTGGGTGGGGTTCATCTCAACACATATTTCTTTCTTTTTTGTCCAAAAAGCTGTGTCTTATGTGCTTAGAAATGTCCAAACCATCATTACTAGTTCAAAAGGGCACTCTAAACTGTTTCTAAGCAGTTATTGAAGTAATAAAGGCTGTGTTTGTGTGAGAAAGAGAGAGATCAAGCATGTGTGATTACCTGCGTCTGCTGTGGTTCTCAGCATTGTTGGCCAGTAGCATCACTACAAATTACACAGCTATTGATTTAATGAAGGTTTTACTTTTTTTTCAAATTTGTTTAATTATATCATATTTAACTAAATATTTTAGTTGCAGCGAGTTACTGTAGAAGAAAAGGTACTGTGTTTCTGCTGAAATGGAAAATTCCATAGATATTAAAACGATATTAAACAAAAAGACTAAATATTACAATCATTAGAATAAATAATAATAAAGAATAAATGTGAAACTATAATATTACATTGCTCTATCTATAAAATACAAAATATATAATGTAATATTCAAGGCTGCATTTATTTGATACAGTATAAAAGACGATAACATTGTGAAATATTGTAACTTAAAATAACTGCTTTCTATTATAATATATTTTAAAATGTAATTTATTCCTCTTGTGGCAAAACTGAATTTTCAGCAGCCATTAGTCGTCATTGTGAAATGATCCTTCAGAAAACATAATCAAATCATAATATGCTGATTTGGTGCTCAAGAAACATTTCTTATTATTATCAGTGTTTTTGCTGCTTAATAGTTTTTCTGTTTTGTTTTGTTTTGTTTTGTTTTGTTTTGTTTTGTTTTGTTTTGTTTTGTTTTGTTTTGTTTTGAAACCATGATTCACTACCATTGAAATTTTGGAGTAAGTTTTCAAAAAAAAAAAGGAAGAAAGAAAGAAAGAAAGGATGCATCAAATTAATGAAAAGTTGACAGTAAATACATTTATAATGTTACGAAAGATTTCTATTTCTAGATAGAGAATGCTTCTCCTCTAGAACTTTCTATGCATCAGAGAATCTTAAATCATGGGTTCAGTTACAGTAAAAAAATTTAAGCAGCAAAAAAGTTTTCAAAATTGATAATAATAAAAACCTTCGCCATCACAGAAAAATACAAATATATTTAAATAAATTCACATAGAAAACAGTTTTTTAAATATGCAATAATATTTCATGATAGTACTCTTTTTACTGTAAAAAAAATCATTTCATTATTCCAAACATTTGACTGGTAGTATATTCAAAATAGAAAAGTACATTTATATAATAATAATAATAATAATAATAACTAGATTATTAGATTTGCTTTTGGTTCAAAGATCTGCATAGCTTTTTGAATTGATATGGAACTATAAAGTACTACTTCATAGTCAAGCAGTTAAATAAAATGAATCAGCATTTTGAAATATCTGTCAACCAAACAGAATAAGGTTTCATGAATATTCCTGTGGCGATGTTGATTTCAGCTTTGCATTCATCAGACACAGTGTGGCCATCAGTCTGGCGTGAATGTGCTGACAACAAGTGTTTTTGGTGCATGGCGGGGATTAAGTCACTAGATGTGTGCTACACTTCCCAGATGGTGGGGACACTCCGGCTGGCCTGGGCTGCTTTTGAAGGGAGGGTAGAGGGGATAACTAGCTTTTCCACCTGGTCGTCTCACCTCAAAAGGCGAGAGAGGGAACAGTGAAGTGGAGGGGTTATCCATCTGCATCCTCAATGTCAGCCGCAGTCCACCCGCACACACACTCAAAGAGGACTGGACACTCACCACAACCCTCCCTAAATCCCCTCGGGATGATTTAGGCCCGTGTCTGGGACAGATGGGCTAGGTTGGCGCGCTCTGGGCACAGGGTGAGCGGTAAGCGCTAATGCCATAGCAGATTTTTGCCATTGACCTTTGTGTTTGATCCTATTAGTAGCTGGATGTGAAGATGGACATTGAAATTATGGGGCCCAGAGCTCTGTTCATTTATCCGGTGTGTGGGGGGGTCGGGGTCACTCAGGCCTCAGTCCAGGACCTGCCACTGAATAGTGACCCTGCCCTTCTGACCTCACCAAAGACACATATACTGACCACAAAACAGCATGCTGGCTCATGTGTCTTACAAAACCAAACATGGATCACTGTGAACCAACAGTAACATTGTACCTGCCCTTCTAAAATGAAAAATGCACTTAATTGCATTAAATGTGCACTTGTAGTGTACTTATGATCTTAAAAGTATATTTATAAAAATAGATTATAAAACACTAATGAAATAAAAGCTTTAAGAGAGTACACTTTCATTGCTATGTTTGTTTTAATACATTTAAGTACACTTTTAAAAAGATCACTTTGTAATATCCAATTAAAGGTCTTACTTAAATAAAATTAAGTGCACTTTTTGTTTTAGAAGACTGGGTATAATGTTACTGTTGGTTCACAGTGATCCATATTTGGTATTGTAAATCAGCATATTAGTGATGATTTCTGAAGGATCCTGTGACCTTGAAAACTGGAATAATCAGCTTTGCCATCACAGGAATAAATCTGAAAATATATTCAAACAGAAAACAGTTCTTTTAAAATGTAATAACATTTCACTATATTACTGTTTTTACTGCATTATTGATCCAATATACTGTATATGTATTAAAAAACATAGTCATGAAAGTTTACTCTCTTAAAGTGATACATTTAAGTGCACTTTAAAAAAAAGAGCATTTTGTAATGTCCAATTAAAGGTTTTACTTTAAAGTATATTTTAAATCGTTATGTGTTTTAATCATTTTTGTCGTGCTTTAAAGAATTACTCTTATTTTGATGCAATGACTAGCAAAGAACTTGATTATAATTTTAACTGTGATATATTGTTCAGCATTGTATTTGAAGTTAATATATTTCAAATGCACTGACTTTTAACTTCATCATTACAAATGTATAATTACAAATATATGTAAATAGATGACATACAAGTTTTGATAGAAATTAAAGGGATAGTTCACCCAAAAATAACAATTCTGTCATTAATTACTCATGTCGTTCCAAACCTGGTCAAGGCACTGAAATGTAGCTTCGTAAAATTACGGCTGAGCCACTGATGTCACACGGACTATTTTACCAATGTCCTTACTACATTTCTGTGCCATAACTGTGGACCCTTGCTGTCTATGGAGGGTAAGAGAGATCTTGGATTTCATCAAAAATATCTTAATCTGTGTTATGAAGGTCTTACAGGTTTGGAACAACATGAGGGTGAGTAATTAATGACAGAATTTTTGTTTTTGGGTGAACTATCCCTTTAAAGTAATTTCTTTAAAGGGATAGTTTACCCCAAAATAAAACAATTTGATAGAATTTTAGTTTACTATAAATGGTTGTCAGTGTTTTTGGCAGTACACTTTAGCCATATGTCAAAGACAATAGAAGTAATTCTGAAATAACAAGTAAAGATAGTAACAAATAAAGACTTAAGTGAGGAAAAAAAGCACTCTTCATTTCAAAACTTTCTAAAAAGTATGCTAAAGTGTACATCTTTTAACAAGGGTGCCATCACTGATGGATGAAACTTTGGAAACACTTTATATTAACTTTTTTGATTAATAACATTGACAGACATTGTTATTGTCATATAATGCCAATGTAAAAATCCATAGACGGTCTTTAAAAAATTTAGTTATATTTACTTAAATAAAGTTAACCACTGTCTGCACACTATACAGTTATGTAGCCTGTGCTATGCAGTTTAAACATACAAATAAGAAAAACTCAACAAGGTAAGTTTTAGAAAAAAAATGTACTGTTTCCCACACTAATTACATGGTCAAAGCTTGTCTGAATTGAGAACAAATTCTGTATTCTCCGATGGTGAGAAGAAGTACAATTTAGCATACTTTAAAAAACAGTAGGTCGTCTTATTATAGCAATAAGAATATACTTCAGTGAACACTTTATGTAATGTTTTACAGACACTTAATGTATAATGTTAATTGCAATTAAATGCATTATAATTTAAATTTATATTAAATGCAGTTAGCTGAACAGCAGACTGTACAGTGATTTTTTGACCCACTTCTTCTTCACCAGGGGTCATTTGTCATCTTTACACCTGCAATGTAATTACTTTGTATCTGGCAAGTAAAGAAACAAGTATGAGAGACACAGAGAAGCTAAGAGAAACAGGGGACTAAAGGAGGAATGAAGGCACAACACTACATATGCAGACCTAATTTTCACTGGCAGTCATCAGTGATGAGTTAGGGGCACCCAGGGAGGAAGTGGGCCCGCCACAGACATTCTGGGCCGTCTAGTTGTTACTATTGAAACGGCGCCCAGAAACAGAAACAAATCATAAAAATGGGGGCGGGAGGCGAGGAGGTGGAGTATACGTTGTCGAAAATGTTATTATAATAAACTCTCCCCTTTGCAGCTACATTATCTGAGATGTGCTCTGGAAGAAAGTTCAACCATTTTCTTTTCCCTCAAAAGCCGTGACGGCCTCCACTCGCACCTTTTTTAAATGTTGGTTTAACGTTTAAAGGTCAGGATCGTTTTTTACTTTTACTTTTTCACTTCAAGCATTGTACTTTCTCCAACCCAGTCCTCCCACATCATGACTGATGCCTATTGAACTGCGCTGCCAGATGTGGTTTGTTTCTTACGTAACAATGCGATCCTTCAACAATATGCTTAGCTCAGATTAGCAATGCCGTGTTTTCTTTTAGATTCGGTTAATAATGCACTCTGGCCACATTCAAATCTTTGAATACAAGTTGTATTTGGTTTTCGAATACTGTATTGTACTGTCACACATTGTGATGTGTTGAAAGGTTTATTGTATTTATTGTAGTTTTGATATGGCTTGTTTTTTTAACCACCCCTCACTTGTTAAAACACTTGAGCACTGAAGAGAACATTCATGTCTTGTTGAGTATTCCCATTTGAGATGTACACACCAGTATGCAGACAAGGTGTGAAAGAAGGGTCAGGCATGAGCATGTAGGAAGAAGACGTACAGCCCATGTGGGAAAAGACAGACTCCATGGGTCAAAAGGTCACTGTCAGTCCCCTTGGATGCCACAAGGCTTTTCAATTGCTTGGTGAGGGCTCTTCAAATTTTTTAATAAAATTTGTGGGATAAAAACCATCAAGGTCTCTTAGGTCTGATCTGACTAAGGTTGAAACACAGGGAGGACTGTGCATTTGCAGTGGCTACCTCTAAATTCTGGAAAAAATTTAGCGTTGTCTGTGAGGCAGGCCCCAAAAACTTTTCAATCTAGTCTTAAAATATATTTTTATTCTTTGGCATTTAATTCAGTTTGAGAAATGTGTTTATATATATATATATATATATATATATTATTCTTTGTGGATGTTTGTTTTATGACACTGTATGCACAGCACTTTGGTCAGCTTCTGTTGTTTTTAAATGTGCTTTACTAATAAAATAAAATAAAATTACTGCCTAAAATACCAGAGACTTCATGCATAGATAATGTGTTCAGTGCCACACTGTCTCATTCATTAAAAGAGAAATCAATGCTTAACACCAAACCATAGTTTGATTTTACATAGTTTGTTTGTTTGTTTAGTAACACTTTATTTTAAGGTGTCCTTGTTACACGTTACATGTACTTACTATTATAATAACAATAAATTATGCATAATTACATGCAGGTAACCCTAAGCCAAACCCTAACCGTATAGTAAGTACACGGAGTTAATAAATATTGCTTATTACTTAAATGTATAATTTCACAGATTCAGAATTCAGAAAAGTGATAATGTGAAGCATTATTCTGAACCCTAAACATCATTAGATCAAGTTCGTTCTGTTTGTTAGCGATAATATGCACAAACGTGTAAGAATTTCAATCGCTCCAGTGTGCAAATGCCAAATTCACACTATTTTGAGAACAAAAACAAAATAATTTTTTCCTCACTGAATCTGAAGTTGAAGAACAGGGATTTTATTAATTTATTTTTTTAATGCAGGCTAATATTGTGAAAGATACATTTTGACTCTGTTCTCAAAATATTTCAACTTCATTCTCAAAATATTTCAACTTATTTCTTGTATTGCTACGATTTTATTCTCGTAATTTTGACTTTATTCTCAAAATATGTTGACTTTATTCTCATAACTTTGACTTTTTTCTCTAAATATTACAACTTTAATCTCGTAATCTTAATTTTTTTTAACGTGGCACTAAAATATCAACATATTAATTAAATAATCCTGTTTTAATATAAAGAAAGTTTTATTCTCGTTTATTTGTGTTTTTCATGTTTACATGTTATTACTGTCTAAAGTATTACGATCTAATAAATATTCATTTTTAGTAGGGTTTTAAATCAATTTAAACTTCAAATGATTTACATGGCATGCTGATGAATGAATGAAATTAATCATATTTATGAAAGCTTTTTAAAAGTGTTATCAGAAGTCAATACTTTGTATGTTGAGTTTGTCAAGATAAGGTAGTTTTTTTTTTTATTGTTGATCTATGTACACATGCAGATGAAGAATAGTTCAACTTTTAAAAATACTCCTTGAGACATATATGTAAAGATTTATTGGGATGAGTCATAAAATTTGGTCCTGTGACAAGCCATATTTGATTCTGCATACTAAGTTATATGAATGTTTTATCTGAGAGTCAACAATTGCTTAAATTTTTGTTTTATTTCTCTTTTATGTTTTTCTTATAGTGCATTTTGGTGAATGGACAAACAGCTCTTGAAGGTAGCAGCTATCATTTCTTCCTCACTTTTCCATGGAAGTGAAGGGACAAAAAGAGAGAGGCGAATGAAATGCTTTGAGCATGCACCACAAAATAGTTGTGGACGAAACAGCGGCAGTGCTGGGGTTTTGGACTGAGATTATAAGGCAGTGCTATTACGTTTTCCACTCTAGGATTTACCCCCCATTCCCTTAACCCAGTCTACACTGCTGCTTGCACATGTTTGGTGGGATGCTTATACTGTGTGTTTCACATTCTGCCACACTCTTAAACCAACCTCTCAGACAGACATTAAAACGCTGAGGATGAAAACGATATGAAGCGAAACACTTGACTTTTTTTTCCCTCTTCCAGCCACACGAGGATGGATAAGCAAAGGGATTCTGTCAGCCTCGCAAACAGCATGTGTTGCCCTCTTTCTTCTTAGTATAGACTTCTACAGAGGCAGCAACTGTTTATTTTTCCTGGTGGTATGGTAGCGTTACCAGATTAACGATAAGAGGCCTCTGTAAATACAGTTGTTTATACGACTACAAGCTGGCCAGATCTACACCATTAGTATGAGATTTCAGTTTATTCCTGCTTTCTTTTTTGACAGTGCAAGAACCCCTATGCATCAATCTGGTTTAATGCAAAGCATATCCAAAATGTTCTTACACCACAAACATATACAATTCAATTTGATGGTCTCCTTCAATGTCAGTGTTAAGTCAACATCTTTTTTGACTTAATCATATTAAAACGGATAGATCAATAGCCCTCATGTTTTGCATTTGGAGCAAATGGCCTAGTTAAAATCATGCGGCCCCAACCATTTGCGAGGGCCCCCCTCACGTCATTATGAGGCAATATATCTATATCTATCTATATATATTTTTTTTT
>NW_015558577.1:961471-996158 GCF_001515605.1 Sinocyclocheilus anshuiensis | reverse complement strand
TTTATATATTTTTTTTTTTTTTTTTTTTTTTTTTTGAGGAGTCAATATATATTGGTTTTTCAGTGACATCGCTGGGAAAACAAATTTTTAAATCTTTATTTTTAAGAATGCAGCTGCTTTACTGCTTTACAGCTGCTTTAAGTATTTTTTAAGCAGAGTGTAATTCCAAAATAACTTCCTTCTCATTTATATTATTGTAAAATGTATTCAGAAATCGAGAAAAAAAAAACATTTAATCACAGAACAGTCAGAATAAACACATTTAAGAAATGTCTAAACCACTGTCCTTCTCTATAAATTATATTATTTCATCTCTGACATAAACATCCATGCATGATGTCACTATTTGTGGGTGGGGCCTCACTTCATGGTTAACGTGGGAGGAAGGGAGGGGTCAAGATTTGCAGTTGGTCACTGCTGCCAGTTACAGACAAACATTAGTCAAAGACAATCAATAAGGACAATGTGGAAGCTCCAATTATCCTGATCATGGTCTTGACTATGAAGGCGTGAGACAGCCATGTGCAGCATTTCGGGGACAGCTCTGATAGACATATATCATAGATCAATACTACATGAAGCAAAAACATGCAAATTCCAACCTGACAGGCAGAACCATATAACCCCCCTTCATGGGAAGATCATCCGCTGCTTGCTTTCTCAAAAACTCAATCTCCACAAGCATTTATTTGCAAGGTATGGATTACATAGGAATCTTTAACGTCAAACATATGAGTGTCTGTTTGCAATCCACATGTTTTGCTTGGAAAACACTGACTTTGCAATTTTTTTGATAAGCAAGACAAGAAACAGCTTTGATTTCATCTGGTCCAGACTCCTCATAGCATATCTCCACCAGACCGGATGATGGTCTTTCTCTAAATTGCCTCAAATAGTAGCTTAGGCTCTCGACATAGCACTATTATCGCCATATTAGCTGTAAGTTCACTTGCACCCCATGCAACATATTGGGGGAATTTACAATGAATGAACAGTGCCTGCTAAAAGCATTGCTTATTTGCACAAGCTGTCTGCGTTTTACAGTCTGATTCATTCAAAGAATCAAACAAATCATGTAATGACACAATTTTCAATTTTAAAGATCATTTGCAGCAGACTACCACAATTTGACATACTTTACTGGGACTGTACCTCATCGCCTTGTTTTCCATCTATTACTAAGCCTGCCTTCAAGTGCACCTGGGAAACTTGTACTTCCAAGTCAGGCCTGCATTATTACGACATGTCACGCATTCAAGTTGGAACCAGTACATGTAATTGTCCTTAAACAAAACTGGAGAATTATATCGTGAACAGCAAACCCTTATCTGAATTCACAATGGTGAAATAATTGTGTATCATCTAGAGTTTCTCACTTTGCTGTGTCATTCATGTGCTCAGAACTCCTAATTATAATATTTCTAATGCTTTTCAACTTTTTTTCAGATTTCCTCAATAAAAGGAAATCTGTCCTTTTCCTTTTCATTTCTTTTTTAAATGCTTTACCACATTTGCAGGAGCGCTGAGTGCGGTGCGCGAATACTGTTACCTGCACAAACCCATGTTAACGTGGATTATGAGCAAAGCAAATGAAAAGGATGAAGACAGACATCTGCGATTTCTACCATAATCCGTGTGGTTGGTTTGGTTTGGTTGGTGTTTTGGTACAACACGGCAACGTTTGTTTTGGTGTGTTTTCTCACAACACTTCCTACAATGATTACGTATTAGGTCAGCAGGCAAAGAGTAGGCTGTCTTTTGTGGCTGTTTGAATGCAATCAACCATATCTAAACTATGAAAACAATTTGGTTAAATACATTTTCAAAAGTGGTCAAAAGTGGACAAGCTCAAAACATTTTAGACATGTTTTACACCTGTATTAAACTCCATCCAATTGTGTTTGGATCAACGAAAATGCATCTTAATACCAGGGGTAAACAGCACCTTAGGCATATAATAGACTGCTGAAATTATGGATGTATTCCACTTACAATGCACTTCTCCTTCATTTAGTCATCATTTGATTAATTACTGCTTCCTTGATTACCAGAAAAAGTGTACAGTTCTGTTGGGCATTGATAGTTCAATGCTAATTGCGCCAGACCAATAGCTCTGCATTTTTTTTTTTTTGAATAAGGCAAAGCTATAAGTCTAATTTACATGAAAAGAAAAGACGTTTGTGCTGAAAAGAATGGGAATGACTTAATGACTTCATTTCAGAGCATTTTTCCCATCGTTAAATTGGATTGAAGGAGGTTGGCTAAAGTGTCGCAGCAGTTTAGTGACTGTTTCATCCCATTGTAAATTAGGGCAAATTATGAAATTATATTTAAAAAACAAAAACAAAAACAAACGATGCTTCAGACAACTCATAATGACATGAACCAAACAGAGAGTTTTAAAGAGACAGCTTAGCATTAACTTTGACATGATGATGGAACACGGGTAGGCCACAAGCACCTGGAGGCAGCTCTGTCAAAGCCGGTATTGACCTAATTGTCTCCTTTTGGTGGGAGTGATCTGTCTGACTGCCAGGGAGAGGATGTTTAGCACAGACAAGCTTCAGTACACAGCAGTGTCAGTCGTGGTTGTGTGACAGGTAAACCAGCCCTGTGGCAGCAGCCATGGCCCCCACACCTTTATTTCCTTTTAAGCTGAATGACAAGAATAGACCTGGCTTAGACAGGAAGGACTTAAACACCACAGATATTTACAAAGGCATTCAAGGTCAAACATTACCGTTTGCAACTGAGAACAATAGGTATGTATCCAACAGTATGACAGGATTTTTTTTATTGTAGTTAAGAACACCCACTACACATCCGAATATGAAACTTTTAAATAGTTTGCACAGAAGATTGTTATAGTCAAGCTTAAATGCACTTCTATATGCGCATTTAAGCTGTGTGTGTTTGCAATTGCACATTTGTACAAATATTTGCTTTACATTTACATTTGTGCTTGTCTTATCTTATTTTTTCGGTTTGCCATGCATGCAAAGACCAGCTTTCATGCAAACATCCTTCTACTGAAATACAAATACAACAGGTTTTCACACCAATTATACCTGAACTTGCATTTCAGGTAGCGCTTGCAGCCATTGTGTAACAAATCAGAAAAAGAGGGGGGCATGACAGAACACATACATCACGTCGGGCCATTTTGTCTACGCCTGCTTGATCTGTGTGAACCAGACTTTTCTCTTTCATCATGCCAAACCTGATTACGATTGTGCCTTGTGCGCTGCACAAAATCTGTAACCACTTAGAGGGGCTCCAGGAGTGAGTGAGTGAGTGTTAGGGAGCAGGAAAGAGAGCGAGGGAAAAAAGTTGACTCTGAAAAGAATGAAAAGCTCTCTGCCGCCATTAGAAGGCCATCAGACTCCATAGGACTCCCGAGTTCTTGGGGGGTTGAACGTGTCTCATTATATTGGCCCCCCATTTCTAAGTCCGCCAGGATATCGTAAGATTGATTGTGGCAGGCAAAAATAACAAAAGTCCAGTTTCTCTGGTGAGCTGTGGCCTGTACGAGCTTGTTTTTGAGAATCATTCACATTGATGTCATTGATTTCATTTTAAGCGTAGAGAAGAACGCTGTGTGGATGCTTTCTTTGTGGTACTCTAGGCGAAAGATCAATGTTTCAGTTTTGGGGATATGCAAGCAGCTTATGTATGCGTATGTAGTCAATTAATAAAATGGAGGTAAACTGATGTCATGCAAGGGCATTTTACCCCTGTGGCAATGTTTAGGGTGGTCAGCTCTAGTTTAACTCAGCAGGGCAGCAGAAGTTCACAGTAGCCCTGCTCAGGGGTCCCTGGGGGGCCAGGATAATCAGAGTATGGGGCCCACGTAGCCTACACGAACTGACCCTCCCCCAGCAAAGACTGAGTTCCCGCCCAGGTGGCATCCGGAGGTCATCCGTCCAACCTCAGATGGTTTTGGCAGCAGCCCTCATTTTTGAGGGCCCCTTTTTGGGGAACATGGAGAACATTGGTCTAAAACTAGACTGAGCCTAAACACAGGGCAGTTTAGTTGTGGAAACTGAAATGGAGTATTTTACTTTGATTTGATGATCAAGATAAGTGTTATCTACATGTTCGCCCTTAATCCAGCATTTGATGCCTGAGACTATGACCAAAAAAAGCTGATATTTTGCATTTTTTCACTACAATAAAATATTTTTGTTACAAATTATATTATCAGCATAACAATTTGAGTGGAAAATGAGTTCAAACTGTTTAATTGCACATGAATTTCAGAATGTTTTAGTATTTGGTTTGTCCTTAGTTGGTTTAATGACACAAGTGCACAAGTTTGTGCAAAACCTGATGATCATGTTTTACAGCATGATTTTAGAACATCTGACCTTTTGTGCAAAGTTCACACTGGTCAATGTCACAATTGTTCTTATGTGATTACTGGCGTAGAAATAGTGCAGAATCTTATTATTTCTGAATTTTACATTAGATTAGGGTGTTTCTTTGTTCTGAGACATAAAACTTCTATTGATTTCATTGGTGTAAAATAGATTATACATCCCTCTATAAGTGCACACGTTAGACTAAATATACATGTGAAGACACTAGTATTAAAGGGACTCTTATGTGATTACTGGCGTAGAAATAGTGCAGAATCTTATTATTTCTGAATTTTACATTAGATTAGGGTGTTTCTTTGTTCTGAGACATAAAACTTCTATTGATTTCTTTGGTGTAAAAGATTATACATCCCTCTATAAGTGCACACGTTAGACTAAATATACATGTGAAGACATTAGTATTAAAGGGACAGTTCAACCACAAATGAAAATTCTGTCAGTTACTTACCCTCAACTTGCCATTGACTTCTATAGTATGGGGGAAAATGCTATTGAAGTCAATGTATACTGTCAACTGTTTGGTTTCCAACATTTTTCAAAATATTTTCTTTAGTGTTCAACATCTAGAAAGAAACCCTCCACTTGTTTGAAACAAGAGGAGGGTGAGTAAATGATGACAATTTCCATTTTTGGATAAACTATCCCTTTAAAGGCTTATAGAACACTTATGTCTCTATCACATATACTTGATATCAAGGAGGAATAATATTTCAGCTGTCCATCACTCTCAAATTTGTTTGCTTGTAGTTTTAGCTTTTAACTACAGCTCCTCTTGTTGGTGATAGTGCCAATACGTTTACTGGAATGAGCGAGAGCTTCCCAAGAATTCCTCTTTTATCCGAGGCTTTGGATCAATTTTAGTCTATAACCTGATCTGTAAATAAACACTCACTTCCTAGTTCAGTGAACTGTCTAGTTATTTTGACATTGGACTAATGGACTTCAATACCATATAAGCTCGCTGTGGTTTTCCACTCAGCACCACCAAGTAATGGCCAGATGAAACTGGACCAGATACGTTGAGCTGCAGGCTCATTCTAGAATGGAGAAGTTTAACATAGTTTTCCTCTCACTGGACGATGCTGATCTCTCATGTTGGTGGAACAAATGGAGAAGGGTTCAAAATGGTCAGAAACTGCTAACCCCATTCATGTTTTCTCTCCCAAATGTTTCTCATTCTTGTTGCCAGAGACGTTTGTGTTGGAGGTTGAAAGCCGTGAGGGGGGCGTCCTCGCTCAGACTGTTATGGCTTTAACTGCTGCTGCTCTGTGGTGCTCAACATTGTAAATGTCTATCAGAATGGACTATAAAAGCCGCTGAAGTCAACGCTCTTTGTACACCAGAACCCTTTGACACAGGTTGAACCTGAGAAAGCCAACCAGTACAACATGCCACAACTTCTCTTGAAGCATCCATCAATCAAGCAAAGTATGTTCACACACTGTTTTAAGCACTAAATTAATACACTGCAGACTATACACATGAATGCAGTCTAGAGGCCAAAAGATGTGGATTGTACATCAATGATGTGGTGCTCTTTTTTTTTTTCAAAAAGAAATTAAAAATGCAATTCATGACTTACAATCACGGATGAACCTCACCTATAATGTGATAAGTATGTTTTTAATTTTATGCCTCAAAAAAAAGATCAAAGTGAATTTTAAAGACGAAAATGTCAAGATATAATGAAAAAAGCAAATGTAATTCTTTGAAAGAAACATTTATTATGTTTGGTATAATCATTTATCACTTTTTCAATCAATCAGTCAATAAATATGTATCAAATATGTATCTTTTAACAATCTGCTTTTTATATGTATCACAATCTGCTTCAAAAACACAAACTCAAAATCATCTGGAGGAGCTAACATATAGAAGAAAACACCTATATCATAATAGAGACTGCATACCCTCATGACTGTGTATTAAAGTCAATAAGGGTCTGAAAAACAGATAATTTGACATTTTTATGACAATGCAAGGTTAGTTCAAGTTGTAAGATGCTTTGTGGTGCAGTTTCCCAAAAACATAATGATATTTATGAATATGACAAGTGTATGGAAAATATGTTACGTTTTACTTAATAGTCCTTGCATTGAAAATTGTCTTGAAAATCTTTTCATTGACCCTTATTCGTACAAAATTCAAAAGCCTTTTCTAATTACATGCACATAATCATTGAATTACACTTCATTCAAACTACTGCCTAATGGTTCATCCTGATTGGAATTTCTACCACAGGGAGGCAATTGACACATTACACATGGACGAAATGTAAATGAAGGAAAGCTTGCCCAGCCATTCTCACCTTAATCTCTCCAACTGCATGATAATGTCAACAAAACCCTGAAATCTGGCTCCGCTGGTTTGCACATCCTTGTCTGATGTCTGTTTACAGTCACAGAGTCCATATGTAAATGCAAATGAGGGTTCTCACTGGGTGACAACAGTTCCCATTAGGAAGGCCAAAGGAAAACAAACAAACAAGCATTTCACTTTGAAGAGGGTCCCCAATCTTCACCCAACCAAACCATGAATGACTATCAGCCGCTCTACATAACAAATGGCTGATCTCAGACTCATGCAGCAAGAAAAGTTGGCAGATGTTAAGATGATCAGAGAAACGCAGCTTTCTGAGGGAGAGTCGGTTTGCACTGGAGCTGATCGATTCAAAATAAAGATGTTTTATTTAAGTGGGGAATATGGGGAGTTCCTGGGGGTTTATGGGAGAGGAACTGGCCCTGGAATGCATCTTTAGATCACTGCACTGGGGTGGGCTTTAAAAGCTCCTTAGAGAAAGTTTGAGCGATTCACAGCCAAAGGTCAGATTCTCTGGCTTTAGACTTGAATAATTAATATTTATAAGGGTTTAATACCAGTTAGAAGTCCTAACTAACACTCCCACACTCCCACTCCCCTAGCCAAACATGTAATCATGTCCTAAAAGACAGATTTTGAAGATAATGGGATTTTTACCACATGATAGATGATTGGTAATGACTGACAATTTCACAGACATGTAACTCTTGACATTTTTTTTTTTTTTTTTTGAGGGTACCATGGTAAGTCCAATATTCAGATAAAATTCTATATTGGGGCTCTCATTTATCTATTAACGATGGACAAGCTTTGTCTGAGAAAGATCTTTTTAATGGTAAATGTATTAATGTGAAAACCAGATAGGATTAATAAAGTAAAATTATCTGCATTTTTTGTATGGCTGAACTCAGTGACCATCAAAGCTTAACAAGTTTGAAATATAAGAAAATGTATTACAGAGAAATAATAATGTTTGTGTGCTGTCACTACTGTTTTGACTATTGTGTTTTATATGTAAAAATATTTACTGTAAAAAATGTTTCTTAAACATTATTAGAGTACATTTTACAAGAAACAAGATAGAAGATACAAGTTCAGATAGTAAGTAATAAGTAACATAGTAGTAGTTATGTTTAGGTATAGGGTAGGGTTAAGGCATCTAGATATTGGTCATGTGTAATAACACATTAATATATGCTTTATAAGTACTAATAAACAGTCAATGTGCTAGTAATATGCATGCTAAAAAGCAACTAGCTAAGAGTAATTAGCGTTTCCTAATTTAAAGTGTTACCCTTCAAAATGTCATGTTTAATTCAATGTGTTACTTGTAATTTCTTTGTAGTTATTTGTGAACATTTAAATTTTTTTATTGTATTAAATCCAAAAAAAAACATTTGTACATCTAAATGTGACAGATATATTGATATTATGTTTTTAAAAAAACATACTAGAGTGCTAGAAGTCCAATGTGCTGAACTTTACGTGCAAATACCTACGAATACTAATGAGATCCCATTGGAGTTGTCTATTTTCTAGGGAAGGATGTTTCTTTGATACACATTCCATTAGCATCTAGTGTCGAGGATGATTTACTTTCAAGAGGGGAACACAAAAAGTGTTTGTCAGTATCCTGAGATTATTACCATAATTGAGATTACTGGCGATGAGGCCGTCCTGTGTTGTCTTCTTAATAAACACATTGTGGGCATTATTACGGGGCATAAAAAGGGATGGAACAGTGGATGATGGAAACCCTGCAGCGCAGCAGCACTCATCTGCCGCAGTCCCAGCATCCTGCGGGCCGCAGCAGTGTGAACTACACTAACCTGATTAGCGGCACGCATCCTTCCTCTGCTTTGTGTGTGTGCGTTGCATTTTGTCACTGACCCAGGCGGGAGTTCAAATGCGATTACGTCCCCGTGAACAGAGGGAACCACGAGATCGCTCTCCAATGGCTGCGCAACAATCGCAAAATGAGGGGGAAGATAATGAGCCTGTCCGGTGTGCTTCTGATATTCTTGAACATGCACAAAAAGACAAGAGTGGGAACTGATCGGCAGAAAAAGATCCAGAAAGGAGCCTCAGAGGAAGAAAGAGAAAGATCAAACGTTCATGCCCTGTTATGGCTCATAAAGGGCACATCACAGGAGGAGCACAGTGAGGGACTGTGTCATTATCCGAGATGGAGGAGATGAGGCCCAAGCCTGCTTGGAGTGAATATAAATATGCACATTCCCGTGACAAACAATACCCACATCTCAGTGCCTGCGAGAGAGTCCCAGTTTACAGCTGTCAGACCTTTTCATTACATAACTCACACTGTACCGCCACAGCTAACTATTATAGAGTTGTATTAGAAAAAAACACACACATTTTGCATTCCCACCCACTGTTGGAGAAACAAACTAGCTAGTCACAACTGTTTCCAGAAAATGTAGGAACTTTGTTGCGCATCCGTTGTTCAAACCACATTGGTTAGAACTGATGTTAACGATTTCAAGCAGATGGTGGAGTGATAACTTCTGCTAATGAATCGAGATCAAATTAATATCAGGTTATTGTTTTAAATCACAAACATGGCATCTGAGGACTGCTTCACTGTTTTTGTTTTGCATTATTTGCTGTTTTGTGGGTTCCTTTACGTCACTCCAGAGTTCCCTGTGGTAATAGAGCAAGTACACACATGCACCCTCTTCAAAAATACTAATAATCAAACTAAAAGAAGTAGAATGAATGATTAGTATACATATTGAATGAAAGATATAGACTGTATGACATGCTAACTTGCTTATTTTGCTCAAGTGCATAATGTATTTGTCCACATGTCATAGTAATGAATGAATGAATGATGCATTTATATGCATCATTCATTCATTCATTCATTCAGAATGTATCATTCATTCATTCATTCATTCATTCATAGTAAAAAGAAACTATGTTTCAAAGCACATGCCAAGAGCTGTAGTTCCAACCACACAACTTTGTGCTGCTGTTTGTAAATGTTCTTTGGAACATAGATACAGCGGGAAACAACAAATCCTTGAACTGTGTTGGTAATGATAGAACTTATGACCATTGTTGGATAACTATGCATTTGGGAAACGTGTTTGTGGAATAATGCATATTTCCTTCCTTCAAAAGTCAAAGATTGAATGGAGTGATATATGTTAATGCAGTCTGGAGACGGCGAGGCACTTGAATATCGGGGGTGCAGACAGAGAGCTATGAAGATTTATCAGGTCACCTGGGGCACACTGACAGCCTTTGAGCAGGACATTCAAATGGCTGTTGGGAGAAGGAGCAGGTGATAACGCTCTCCAGCCCCCTCTCCCAGCATGCTCATATTGTGTGTGTGTGACAGAATGCGAGTGCTCTTTGTATGTCTACCTCAAGACAGGAAAAAAGAGGGTTACGAGGGCATTCAGAAGCAAATGAGCAGAGAACCAGCGTCCAGAGGCTGTCAGAGAGAGAGAGAGAGAGAGAGAGAGAGAGAGAGAGAGAGCAGTGCGAGAATTCAGAATCAAGAGCCAAGCAGACCGCTGTCGCTCGTCAACTTACCTTCTAATGTTGAAATACTGTCAAACCAAAACTTATTCAGACACCTTCAACATTTCTCACATTATCACAGTTTATTCGCTATAGTTTACAAAATGGTAATAAAATATGTCAAGAACTGTGTCAGAACAAATTTATTTTGATAACGCCATCCTTCTGTTAAACTGTCACAAATGAATCAGGTTGAATAGCTGTCAGCTGTTAAATTTAAGTGCACAAATAGATAATACCAATTTAGGTCAACCAATTACCAAGCAATGCTTAATTTTGTTCAGTCTGTGGTGTAAAAAGGTCACATTAGCAATTAAAGAAAAAACACTTAAGCAAAACATGGTCAGGTCAAAGTGTTTGAATAATTTTTGGTCCCAAATTTTTATCAATTTTATGGTAGTCCACTGTATGAAGAATTTTTGGGTATAATATGTCACAGTTTATTTTATTTTGCTATCCTCACATGAACTATAGTGTCCGGTTGCATCCACTAGTCAAAAAAAAAAAAAGTCAAAAAATATATCTGGTGTCTGAATAAGATTTAAAAAAATATATATTCTCTTGAGAAATACACTTAAAACCAAATTATTTGATCTATGATAACTACATTATTTTTTTAATTAATTAATTAAATCCATTAATTAATATCTGAAACAAAACTGATATATAAATTATCCATAACTGAGGGCCGCAGCAAAATTTAATATATATATATAGTTTATATGTATAAAAATTTGCATGTTCTATCTGTCAAATTTGTGACTCCAGACTGAAAATTCCAGACAAGTATTATAGTTTTGAACTAGATGGAGATGGAGAAAGAGGAATTCACAATTCTCTCACACACCACTAGAAAACAATGATCATAATTATCATATTCTGATTGACAGATTGAAATCTTTTGATGGATGGATTGGGAACACGACTATTTAGCTCTAATAAAGGGATTCAGATCTGTTGACAACACATCATGTCTGTTTCACATTAATGTCAGAATATACCATCATGCCCAGCATGGCAACAATATTTAACAAATTGCAATACACTGAAAACTCCAAATGCAAATGGGATTTCCATTTAAGACCACCATGGCATTGTCAGAGTGACTGGAAAACAAGATGGATGATTCCATTCCTCCATTCTAATTGGCTTTGAATGTTCTAATTCTCCATCTGGCCCTTTCGGAGGTGACAACGTAAACAACATTCCTAGATGAAAGTGAACGGTGGCAACCCTGACTGGGAGAATGGGCCTGCCTGATCAATCAGCCAACATTGATCCCGTTTAGCACATGTGTAAATATGGTCTGTGTGCCTCTGTGTGAGTGTTTAGTTTGCATGTGTGTATGTGTTGGGGGGTAATGGTTGGGGAAAATGCAACGTCCATGTTCAGGCTGTGAATTTTGGGCTGTCTGACCTCCTAATTATGGCTCGAACCCCACTAATAAAAGGTTAGGGGGTCTTAAGACTGTGTATTTCTTTTACATTTATCTATATATCTATCTATAGAGCGATATCTGTTCATATATTCCTTGAGAATCGAACCATGTCCTTAGCACCATGCTGTATTGTTTGAGCTACAGGAATGCTACAGAAAAGTTGCTTTTGTGTGTAAACATAACAAATACAGTGGTGTGAAAAGGTTTTTGCCCCCTTCCTGTTTTTTACATTTTTTGCATATTTGTCACACTTAAAAGTTTTTTCAAAATAAAATTCAGATCATCCATTTTTTTTTTATATGGAAGTTAAATTTCACTAGCCACACCTAGGCCTGATTACTGCCAGACCTGTTGAATCAAGAAATCACTTAAAATCATCTGACAAAGTGAAGCATGCTTAAAGAGCAACACATCATGCCGCGATCTAAAGAAATTCAAGAACAACAAAATAGTTGACATGTATCAGTCTGGAAAGGGTTATAATACATTTCTAAGGCTTTGGGACTCTAGCGAACCACGGTCAGACCCATTTTCCACAAATGGAGAAAACTTGGAACAGTGGTGAACCTTCCCAGGAGTGGCCGGCCTACCAAAATGACTCCAAGAGCGCAATGATGACTCATCCAGGAGGTCATAAAAGAACCCAGAACAACATCTAAAGAACTGCAGGCCTCACTTGCCTCAATTAAGGTCAGTGTTCATGATTAAACCATAAGAAAGAGACTGGGCAAAAACAGCATCCATGGGAGCAGAGCCAATCCTCCCTATACGTAAAGTACGCAAGCTGCGTAGAGCCCCCGAAACACCAGGGGGCCCCCTTGCTCTCAAAGATGATTTAATTTTAGTTTCATTTTTGAATTTGGCAAGCAGTTATGAAAACCGCTTATGTCATTTCTTTTAATGCAGTGCGCTGTCGCCCTTTCTATGTAAAAATCAGTCAAATACAGTGTCTTACTCGAGACAAAAAAAAAATTAGTTGAAAGTGTACTGAGCCGTGGAAGAGACACCGTTTCTCAAGCGCTTTCCATGAGCGCGATTCGAGAGGGAGTGAACATGGACAAAGGCTTTTCATTCATAACTCACCACCCTCGCCAACACAGTTTTGCGTAGGGCTCTCCAGAAGTCTAGGATCGGCTCTGCGTGGGAGAGTTCCAAGGCAAAAGCCATTGCTGACCAAAAAGAACACAAAGGCTCGTCTCACATTTGCCAAAAAATATCCCCAAGACTTTTGGGCAAAGATTCTGTGGAGTGATGCCACAAAAGTTGAACTTTTTGGAAAGTGTGTGTCCTGTTACATCTGGCGTAAAACCAACACAGCATTTCATAAAAAGAACATCATACCAACAGTCAAACATGGTGGTGGTAGTGTGATGGTCTTCAGGACCTGGACGCCTTGCCATAATTGATGGAACCATGAATTCTCAGCTGTCAGTTTGTGACCTCAAGCTCAAGCGCACTTGGGTTATGCAGCAGGACAATGATCCCAAACACACCAGCAAGTCCACCTCTGAATGGCTCAAGAAAAACTAAATTAAGGTTTTGGAGTGGCCTCATTAAAGTCCAGACTTCAATCCGATTGAGATGCTGTGGCATGACCTTAAAAAGTCCATTCATGCTTGAAAACCCATGTGGCTGAATTAAAACAATTCTGCAAAGAAGAGTGGGCCAAAATTCCTCCACAGCAATGTGAAAGACTCATTGCCAGTTATCGCAAACGCTTGATTGCAGTTGTTGCTGCAAAGGGTGGCACAACCAGTTATTAGATTTAGGGAGCAATTACTTTTTCGCGTAGTGCCAGACAGGTTTGGACAGCTTTTTTCTTTTCAAAACTGCATTTTGTATTTACTCGGGTTATCTGTGTGTAATATTAAAATTAGTTTGATGATCTGAATCATTCAAGTGTGACAAATGTGCAAATAATTAAAAAAAAACAGGAAGGGGGCAAAAACTTTTCCACACCGCTGGATATAACAAAAAAAGTCAACATCCCTGAATAATTTGTAAAATAAAACTCAACTGTGATATGAAATTAAATGCATGTTCTAAATCTTCAGAGGAAAAGGAAGTGGTTGAGTTTTGTCCACTATGTTTGGTCTTCACATGGCCCTCAGCGGCCAGTCCTTCTGCTGCTGTGCCGTCTCTTCCAAGGACCTCTATTATCCTTAGGGTTTTTCCTCTTCTCAATGCCCTTGGCTTCAATACGTGTGAGGGCCTGACGCAGGCCACCCCTGCACTGCGGCGGAACCCTGTTTCTCTCCGTTTGCGGATCACTAAACAGGACAATCACTCTATCCATCTTTTCATGGGCTATTGTAGTGCCACCCTGCCTGCAGAAAAGGGTCCTTTTCAGTGGGGAACTTTTTTTTTCTCTTGCTCGATCTTTCCTCTCCTTTTGATGGGTTTTCTTGGAAGTGGGTGGGGAGGATTTTGAGGGTGCAAAAGAACCCCCCTATACTTTGTCTGTTATGGTCCTTTTTTGCGCATATCAAAGATATGAAGAGGAGTCAAGACTTCAAAGCTGAAGATGGACTTAGTGTGACAGTGACCTCCCCCAACTCAACGAAATAAGTTAGATCAGAGGTCAGACTTTGGGGACAAATGAAAATATATTTGCTTGCAGGCCTGTACAAAACCCAAAAGTGGGGAGTCATAAATTCAATCACTCAGATTATTTGAATTATCCAATACACAAGTGAAATGATTCCAAGTCATTGTTTTGCCCACAAAAAAAATTCATGTTAATGCACATTTTATATCTACTAAAACTTTTACAAATATCATAACTATTTCAACCATGTTTGTAAGTGAGATTAGACTGTATGTGCCTATGTGATCTGCAAATACACAGTTATTAGCATTCTTAAATATAGAATTGTAAGATAAATGGGCTAAAGCAAAGCACTGCTTTAGCAAATCAGGAATTCTTTGAAAAGGCTCTCAAATCCTAATCTCATGGGCAAGCATGTGCACTAGAAGACGATGCATTGTCTGTGATCTGGTCACTGAAGAACAAGGCTTCTCTGCAGTGCAAGGTGACCCCGTGTGCCCTTGTCAACACCAACCCGGCAAATTACAGACTTAAGTCATACAATTATGCATATATGCTAGCATGCATTCCTCACTTGATGAGAGGATGTATCCAATGTAATGCAGTGTATTACAAGACTTGCCCCTTGAACTAACAGATACTTCTGGTGTCAAATAATGGGCACGGGATAATGCTTCTTCTATGTATGTGCATTGCTATATCTCCAAGGACCGAAGGTCCATGGACCTCCTTATCATCTTAACAGACTGTCTTTGTTAAGATGACCAGAATACTGAAAACAGACATATTTTAAGACATTTTGAGAGTTACATAACACTCCCAAAACATCTGCTAAAATCCATTTATTCTACATCATATCTGAACCCTGAAAATCAACATTGTGTACAATGCAATTATTGATTAAAATGCCAGTAAAATGTGAAGGAGTGTGAAAAGGGTTTAAAATGTCTATTTTCTTTTTTGAGGGTGATGGGCCTGCTGCTCTACCTCCTGCATGGTTCTTTGGAAATATATTTGCTTTCATTTGGCACCACATTTATCTTCATCACCATTAGTGGAATAAAAGGTAGCCACTGGGCGAGAGTGTGCTGGCTTTGGGATTGGAATGGATCCCTTCAACAAAGAGGTTTTGGGGGCAGAGAGGCCGCAGGACTCCACTTGGAGTTTTTGGACACTGTTAGTTCTGCTCAAAAATTTGCATACGAGCATTATGGAAGTGGTATGAAATGATAGCAGAACTAAACAGGGAATCTTCGGATTATATCATCATGCTTATCTTGCAGAAAAAAAGGGGAACGCTTCATCCTTCCTTTTTCCTGAATCAGAAATCAGCTGTGAAAGGACACACTGTTGGGCCTTGAAAGTACTCTTTGGGTTGTATCTCAAAAGTTACTGTTGTTGTATAAATGTTTTTGCAATGCATGGATATCGCTGTCTGAGAATGTACCTGAAAAAATGCAGTTAGGCTACTCATTCATATTGGATCTCTGTTATATGGTGCTGTACCATACCGGTGTAGTTGTTTTTCCATTACAAAGATTTTATCAAGGCTGAGACATCACGACTTTTCATCATGCCTTTCATGATGAAGTCCTGTTCATCTCTATTTTACGACATTGTAAATTCTCAATAATTACATTCCAAGTTGTTGTGCCACAAACAAATTTCAATTTGAGATCACACAAGGTATGTTTACATGCACTAATTTTAATAAGTCTGAATGAATCGAATTTGATTTCAGATTCTATGAACCCTTTTTGCAATCCGATTTTCGAATCCGATTGAGATGCTGTGGCATGACCTTAAACAGTCCATTCATGCTCAAAAACCCTCCAATGTGGCTGAATGAAAACAATTCTGCAAAGAAGAGTGGGCTACAATTCCTGTGAAAGACTCATTGCCATTTATCGCAAATGCTTGATTGCAGTTGTTGCTGCAAAGGGTGGCACAACCAGTTATTAGATTTAGGGAGCAATTACTTTTTCGCGTAGTGCCAGACAGGTTTGGACAGCTTTTTTCTTTTCAAAACTGCATTTTGTATTTACTCGGGTTATCTGTGTGTAATATTAAAATTAGTTTGATGATCTGAATCATTCAAGTGTGACAAATGTGCAAATAATTAAAAAAAAACAGGAAGGGGGCAAAAACTTTTCCACACCGCTGGATATAACAAAAAAAGTCAACATCCCTGAATAATTTGTAAAATAAAACTCAACTGTGATATGAAATTAAATGCATGTTCTAAATCTTCAGAGGAAAAGGAAGTGGTTGAGTTTTGTCCACTATGTTTGGTCTTCACATGGCCCTCAGCGGCCAGTCCTTCTGCTGCTGTGCCGTCTCTTCCAAGGACCTCTATTATCCTTAGGGTTTTTCCTCTTCTCAATGCCCTTGGCTTCAATACGTGTGAGGGCCTGACGCAGGCCACCCCTGCACTGCGGCGGAACCCTGTTTCTCTCCGTTTGCGGATCACTAAACAGGACAATCACTCTATCCATCTTTTCATGGGCTATTGTAGTGCCACCCTGCCTGCAGAAAAGGGTCCTTTTCAGTGGGGAACTTTTTTTTTCTCTTGCTCGATCTTTCCTCTCCTTTTGATGGGTTTTCTTGGAAGTGGGTGGGGAGGATTTTGAGGGTGCAAAAGAACCCCCCTATACTTTGTCTGTTATGGTCCTTTTTTGCGCATATCAAAGATATGAAGAGGAGTCAAGACTTCAAAGCTGAAGATGGACTTAGTGTGACAGTGACCTCCCCCAACTCAACGAAATAAGTTAGATCAGAGGTCAGACTTTGGGGACAAATGAAAATATATTTGCTTGCAGGCCTGTACAAAACCCAAAAGTGGGGAGTCATAAATTCAATCACTCAGATTATTTGAATTATCCAATACACAAGTGAAATGATTCCAAGTCATTGTTTTGCCCACAAAAAAAATTCATGTTAATGCACATTTTATATCTACTAAAACTTTTACAAATATCATAACTATTTCAACCATGTTTGTAAGTGAGATTAGACTGTATGTGCCTATGTGATCTGCAAATACACAGTTATTAGCATTCTTAAATATAGAATTGTAAGATAAATGGGCTAAAGCAAAGCACTGCTTTAGCAAATCAGGAATTCTTTGAAAAGGCTCTCAAATCCTAATCTCATGGGCAAGCATGTGCACTAGAAGACGATGCATTGTCTGTGATCTGGTCACTGAAGAACAAGGCTTCTCTGCAGTGCAAGGTGACCCCGTGTGCCCTTGTCAACACCAACCCGGCAAATTACAGACTTAAGTCATACAATTATGCATATATGCTAGCATGCATTCCTCACTTGATGAGAGGATGTATCCAATGTAATGCAGTGTATTACAAGACTTGCCCCTTGAACTAACAGATACTTCTGGTGTCAAATAATGGGCACGGGATAATGCTTCTTCTATGTATGTGCATTGCTATATCTCCAAGGACCGAAGGTCCATGGACCTCCTTATCATCTTAACAGACTGTCTTTGTTAAGATGACCAGAATACTGAAAACAGACATATTTTAAGACATTTTGAGAGTTACATAACACTCCCAAAACATCTGCTAAAATCCATTTATTCTACATCATATCTGAACCCTGAAAATCAACATTGTGTACAATGCAATTATTGATTAAAATGCCAGTAAAATGTGAAGGAGTGTGAAAAGGGTTTAAAATGTCTATTTTCTTTTTTGAGGGTGATGGGCCTGCTGCTCTACCTCCTGCATGGTTCTTTGGAAATATATTTGCTTTCATTTGGCACCACATTTATCTTCATCACCATTAGTGGAATAAAAGGTAGCCACTGGGCGAGAGTGTGCTGGCTTTGGGATTGGAATGGATCCCTTCAACAAAGAGGTTTTGGGGGCAGAGAGGCCGCAGGACTCCACTTGGAGTTTTTGGACACTGTTAGTTCTGCTCAAAAATTTGCATACGAGCATTATGGAAGTGGTATGAAATGATAGCAGAACTAAACAGGGAATCTTCGGATTATATCATCATGCTTATCTTGCAGAAAAAAAGGGGAACGCTTCATCCTTCCTTTTTCCTGAATCAGAAATCAGCTGTGAAAGGACACACTGTTGGGCCTTGAAAGTACTCTTTGGGTTGTATCTCAAAAGTTACTGTTGTTGTATAAATGTTTTTGCAATGCATGGATATCGCTGTCTGAGAATGTACCTGAAAAAATGCAGTTAGGCTACTCATTCATATTGGATCTCTGTTATATGGTGCTGTACCATACCGGTGTAGTTGTTTTTCCATTACAAAGATTTTATCAAGGCTGAGACATCACGACTTTTCATCATGCCTTTCATCATGAAGTCCTGTTCATCTCTATTTTACGACATTGTAAATTCTCAATAATTACATTCCAAGTTGTTGTGCCACAAACAAATTTCAATTTGAGATCACACAAGGTATGTTTACATGCACTAATTTTAATAAGTCTGAATGAATCGAATTTGATTTCAGATTCTATGAACCCTTTTTGCAATCCGATTTTCGTCACATTTTAGTTTACATATGCATTTATGTATTTTGAACAAAACGTCAGCACAGTGCAAATATTTTGTAAATATTCAGTCTCCTCCAGTCTCCAGTTCAGAAGACTTCATTTGAGCTGTCAAATCAATTAACAGATTATTATAATCAATTCAATATTCAACAGATTATTTTGGTTCCTATAGACATGGCTCATGAAAGCACCTGAATTGAATTGTGTCCAAGCAAGCATCCCATCCCAAGAGCTAGAGATTATCAGTCTATTGTATGCTACAGGATGGACAAGATCAGTACTTGTACACCTGAGGGCACAGGACAAATAGCCAGGGCTTAATGAGTGGTAATATTCAGTAAGAAAGACAAAGACTACAGAAGAGGAGAGAGCCTGCAGGTAAAAGTGATAGGTGGAGGGATTAGCTCAAGTGATTGATGACTAGCAATCTGCTCATTAGGATAGCCGTTAGCTCTGCGCTAGCAACTGAGCATTACGATAGCTGTACTAGCACAATGATTTATTGCTGATTTACTGCAGGCTGCTCTAACATAATGAATGAAGTCATTTTTACCTTTCAGCATTTGATGTTACTTCTAAACCACCATGGCAGATTACTTTTGACTTTTACTCATAATTCTATATAAATGTTAAAGCAGAAAGTATGTAACTGTTAAATATAAAACAACATAAATACTAAATGACTCATACACTGTAAAAACTGTTTTGTCAGGTAATTTAAAGCATGTGCTTTATGTGGTAACATCTAAATTAACCAAGTTTTATTAAAGTGAAATTTGTTTTATTATAACTGAATAATGGGATACTTTAAGGGTTCAATCAAAACCCTTACAATTCCAAAAAAAGTGACCATTAATGTAACAAATTTTCACTGTTGTTAAAGTATGGTGATGCACAAACTACCTCTCAGATACCTCTGTCTTTTGTAGCAGTAGACAGATGTCCAGCTCTCTCAAAATATATTATTAAGAAAAAAGAAAAAAGATTGGGAATGAGATTGTACTCGTTTTGAATTAAAAATAAAATAAAATAAAATAATTTAAATTAAGGCATCTAGGCCTATGTTTAAACAAACAAATTGCATATGTGCATGGTACAATATATGTGCCATTGGCATTATGGAGATGGAAGGAATGGAAGGTGTAACTGCACAAAGGTATAAATTATCTTGAGTTGAGGGAGGAGATGGGCACTCATTGGCAATTAGACCGACACCCTATTTGAATCCTTGAAAAAGGATAGTCCTTTGTCCTGCTACTTTTGTTTCTTAATCTCAGTGCTCACCAGGACTGAGTCGTTTACCTCTAGGTAGCCAGAAAGAGTTATTTATTGTGCCCTCATCCCTACATTCATACGCAGGCATCCACATTCACCTTAAACCTCCCTACCCAATAGCTGGGTTTGTCCCTTTTTAACCCAGCGCTGGGTTATATTTAACCCAGCATTTTTTAGAGTGTAATGGGTAATGTGCTTAAGACTCCACCTGAACATTACCCGATGGAAAAAAAAAACTCAGCTCTTTTGTTATACTTTTAAATCCAGTTGTTTGTTGAGGAAATCCTTATAAATGTGTGTAGATTACAACTGTGCCACAAAAGTGTCATCTGGACTCTAAAAAAATGCTGGGTTAAATATAACCCAGCGCTGGGTTAAAAAGGAACAAACCCAGCTGGGTTTGCTGGGTTTGTCCCTTTTTAACCCAGCGCTGGGTTATATTTAACCCAGCATTTTTTAGAGGTGTGTGTGTGTGTATGTGAGTGTAAATATATTTAACATAATCTAAAAGAGGAAAAAAGTATTTCCATTTTAAATCACAAATGTAAACATGTAAACATGACTGAATTAATTATAACTATTTTTTTTATATAGTTATTTTTTAAGATGAATATCTATTCATATAAATTCTTTGAAGGCCCGAAAAACACCAATTTTATATTCCCTGATATTTCCAAGTTTTCATGACTGTGGGAAACCTGTTCAACTTAAAAATGCAGTCTAGCTTGCATTCATTGCTAGAGTTCAGCAAGTTGGCCACTAAAACATGCTTAGCTGGTTAAAGGGTCCTGCGCTAAGTTAGAAGCTCACTATCATACTCAATAATCAGATAAATGTAATTTCCTCCGAGCCGACGGCACTTGTTTTCTATGAGGTGGAAGAACAAATGTTGTGTTAATGCTGTCAGGCTACTATGGATTGTGATAGTTTCAGTCACTTGCAATAGGCTACCTTAAAAACTGCATCAGTAATCCACAAACATCTAAACATCTTATGAATTCAGATACTTGTTAATATTTTGTTATCTAGTTTTTAAGAGTGAAATCCAACTTGAAATGTACACGCACTGTCTGCAGACAGAAGAGAGCGATTTCCGATTGGACCGCAGCACTACAACTTCCTACTCTTTCTGCCGTATTTATGGTAATAGAAGTACAACTAAAAACTCACATGGTCGGTCATTCATTGTTAGCAACACTTTTGTAGCCCAAGAAAGCTATCAGTAATTATTTAGTCTATTTACAATAGGTTAGGTTCGAAACTTTCCTGAAACAGCTTCTGACCGTTTGTTATTGATAGGTCGATCTCAGACGTCAGCAACATTTTTTTTTTAGAAAATGATTGTGTGATAACAGGTTCTTTATTATTATTATTATTATTATTATTATTATAGGCGTGAGTAAAAAAAAATCGTCCAATTTGTTTTTCTTGAAAGATAGCTCATGGAAAAGATTACACTCTAAAAAATGCTGGGTTGAATACAACCCAGTGCTGGGTAAAATAGGGACAAACCCAGCAATTGGGTTATTTTGACCCAGCGGTTGGGTTACTACCCAGAAGGTTGGGTTAAACATTTAACCAAACCGCTGGGTCAAAACAACCCAATTGCTGGCTTTGTCCCTATTTTACCCAGCACTGGGTTGTATTTAACCCAGCATTTTTTAGAGTGTACAATGTTTTAAATACGTATAAACATACAATGTATGTATTACGTTTATTTTTCCACTCGGACGCATGTTCTGGACATGGACAGATAAATTAGTCTTAATTATAAAAAATATATATATAATAGTAATAAAGGTCTAAGTAGCATTTGATCTCAGAGCACAAAGTTAACTAATGTTTACTTGTATTAAAAATAATTGTGTCGGTGATATATCTGTATTATACAAAATAATTAAATAAGAAAAGAAAACGGTGTAATGTGAAGAACTTCTTCCTTTTTTTTGCTAGCTCCTCTCTCAACTCCAACGTTTTTTGGGACAACCAAATTACTTGTTTTACGGTACTGAAAGTGGAATGTGTGGAATTTGTAAAGCTTCAATTCATCCTGAAGCTACAGCAGTGAGGTCTTTAAAGTGAGAGCGCCCCTATTTGATCAAACTCTATCAAGCAATTTGTGTTGTTAACGCTATATGTGCAGATGGTCTGTCTAAACTCCATAAACAAGCCAGTACTCTTTAAAAGGAGGAACACTGTTTATTCACGATTCGAAAAGGTGTAATGACATGTTTCAGTAGCCTATTTTCTGAAATATGTAATAACCTACTGACATAAACATTTTATTGAAACTTCCGGAGCTATATTTCGTTATTAAGTTAAGATGACAAGTGGAATACCTCTCGTGAGATTTCTGAAAATTGTACAAAATATTTTGTACATTATACATCTGCACGAGGAGTTTTCAGATGAAAGCTATGAAGCAGTTCTGCCTGGCAACAGGCGTTCTCGTACATTGGTTTAGGATCATTTGTGCTTCCTTCTTTTAGGGTAACCCAAAAGAGTTTGCTTTTTTTTTTTTTCCACCCCAGACCACACATTTGTCTCATATATAGCCTACGGAAACCACATTCGTGTTTATGCATACATGGCTGTAATATAAAGTGATTGTGCCATAGGCTAGTACAGTCATAAAGAGTTTAAAGAATCGAAAAAGGTGTCTCAGCAGAAAACAATTGTTAACAGACTTTGAATTTGACATGAATAAAACTTTGGGTCCTGAGCGCACTCAGTTTCTCAACGCGACAGTGCATGGGCACCTTGATTTGGACTATTATACCACCCCCTACCAATACTACTTCACCAATACACATCTTCAGACCCTTAACAACAGTCACGTCATAGGGGAGTTTTGTCAAGCGGAGCTGCAGCGAGAGTTTTAGAGGGTTCCGCAGAGGCAGCAAAGCATCCACGGGACCAGTGTCCGAAACGAGATCTAGTTTTCTTACTTTTTGTCACCGCTAAACCTCGGGCACCGCTGAAGACATGGAACACCAGTTGTTTTGCTGTGAAGTGGATACCATTAGAAGAGCTTACCAAGATAGCAACCTGTTGAATGACCGAGTTTTACAGACAATGCTCAAAGCAGAGGAAAACTATCTTCCATCACCAAATTATTTCAAGTGTGTTCAGAAAGAAATTGTACCTAAAATGAGGAAAATCGTCGCCACATGGATGCTCGAGGTTTGTTTTGGATAATAGCTGTCTTTTTAGTAGTTTGCCTCATGATGATTCTGCTCTTGCTCTTTGGACCCCAAGAACTGTTTAATAAATGTAAATATGTTTAAATGTAACTTGTGTTCTTCAGCATTGTTATCCACCCCAGAACTATCACACGGAAATATGTTGTCCGATTATTATTGGCGATTTGTTTGTGTAAAAATAATGTTTTATTACGACAGTAATATCAATCCTAGACCTGGGAAGTTTTCCGTGGTTTCCGCTATTGCATTTTTATTTAAATCGACTATTTTTCCCCATTCATATGTGTCGTTTCTTATTAATCTAAAGAAAATATAAATTAATTTAGATTTTACTTCAATTTAATACCAATGTACACGTATGCATTCTCACTCGTGCCAGTAGCTTATTATACGCCATCTTTGTTGTCGTTTGCTTAAGTTTTTTATATCTCTAAATTCTAAAATGGAAACTTTATTGACATCACTTGCGTAAAGGCGCTTACTAGTTGTCCTTTAAATCACAGGTATAATTCAAACCCCATTTTTGCAAGAAAACGTAATATTTGTATCTTAAAAGTTTTGTTTCAGTTTGCCATACACCTCCTGCACGACGGTCTAAAAATATAATATTTTTCAAGTTTCTAAATTCAATATCGTAATATAAACGGTCGGATTATATTTCCCATCGAATGATTTGGATTTACAGATGTTTAACATTGGATTTAATGCTTTGGAATAATTTATATTAATTTTTGAAACACCCGCTTCTCGCAAATGTCGCATGCTTCTCTTTGTATGTTGGGGCTTTAGAATTCAATTCATTTCGCATCGTTTTTGTCATTGAATTCGAAAGATTTTGCTTTTATCCAATAAAGCATGCGTTACCCGACATTTACATGTGTTTTAAGTCGAGCGAAACAATTTTTGTAGATTTTTAAATATTTTTTGAAAAGATGACGAACTAGAAAATTGTTTCCTGAACCTAGCTTGGACGCCACCTTTTTGCTTCGGAAAGCACCGACCGCTAGCATCAGCAGCAAATTGCAATATTTATACATTTTCCAATACTTTAGATTTGTATTAACTAACTGATTAAGTACTCTTTTTAGCGTTCGCGAAAGTCTCTTTTCTAACTTAACCCTTTCTAGTGCAAATGCACGACTCAGCAGATGCTAAACACGTGGGGTAACTCCAGAAGATGAAAGCATGGCAAAACAATTATTTCACTTCGTTTATTTAATTCATGTTCACCAACATATTAGTTTCTTTCGATTCTTACCGCATATTTAGGGGGGAAAGCAGCCAATTATTCGAGGTCTTTGTTTTATTATATGTATACTTTGTTTTCTTTAAAGGTCTGTGAAGAGCAGAAATGCGAAGAGGAAGTTTTTCCGCTGGCTATGAACTACCTGGACAGATTTTTATCTGTGGAGCCCACCAAAAAAAACAGATTGCAGCTGTTAGGAGCAACTTGTATGTTTTTGGCCTCTAAGATGAAAGAGACTGTGCCACTAACAGCAGAGAAGTTGTGCATATACACGGACAACTCCGTCCGTCCCAGCGAATTATTGGTAATTATTAAACACTTCAACACTTGAATCTGTTTTCTTATATTACATAACTTAAGTCAATTAAAATCATGCAAGTCACGTAATTTTGCGCAAAGATGTGTACGTGAATGTCTTGGATTAAAAATCTTAACCAGATAGGCTAATTGGATTGGTCTGCAAATGTAAAGCCACCCCTCAGACATAAATATTAACGTGCATGTTACAAACTTCTTTGTACTTTTTATGTGTCCGCTAATTGAATGTAGGCCTTGCTTGACTGTGCAATTAATCGACATCTCCATCTAGTGGTCAAAGAGTGTAAAATCGTATATGGAAAATGCGCCTTTATGTAAACTTGGGCCTTTTTATATCTCCCTCGCAGCAAATGGAACTGCTGGCGCTAAATAAACTGAAGTGGGATCTGGCCTCAGTGACACCACATGATTTCATTGAACATTTCCTCGCCAAACTGCCTATACATCAGAGCTCCAAGCAGATACTACGCAAGCACGCCCAGACGTTTGTGGCCCTCTGTGCAACAGGTATGTTTAACTGTTTGTGTTCAGTTTTAATTTGTTCATATTTATTAATGTAAGAGAATTTGCCTTAGTGTAAATATTGCCGACCAAGCAAAAGTATTGAGCACTTTGTTACGAACATGCATTGAAGAACCTCCCCTTACCTCATCCAGTACTTTGCTATCAGGCGGACTTCTTTATTGCAATGGAAAGAGCCATTTCGCTTGTCCTAATTCCTCACTCGCAGTTATTGTAAACCAGTGTGAGCCTCTGCAAGAGAGAGGAAGTCTGTTTCCTTTTGTGGTGATTGCTGTGACTGCACCACGGCTCCTGAGAAGCCCTGCCTGCTTCATGACACCACTGCTATGCACGCAGTGCATGTGAACCAAAAAGAGGAAGCTGTTTTCTGACATTTTTCTTGTGAAAAGGGCTTTGTAACCTGATATTTTCCCATGTCTAGACGTCTTGATGCCCAGGTCTCCATGATTGAGAGCATGTTCAGATGTTAGGCTGCAAAACCACTTTTTTTTTGCCCATACACATCATTGTCGCGAAACCTACAGCAGTCAGTTTATCACCTGCTAGAATAAGCCAGTAATACTACTACTCCGGTATATTCCCCACTCTTTTTGTCCCTCCATTTACATGATGGGTATCACCGCAGCTCGCTCCCCTTTTATGTTTATGACCTGCATTTCTTTGGGAAGTAGCCTGGGATCTCAGCCAGGGAGAGTGTGGTTGGATGGATACTGGGAAGGGGGTGGGCGCTGGTGAATGAAATGAATGGGCTGGGGTGAAGGCTCCCGTGCCTTTATGCTCAATTTGTCTTGACAATTGCCCTCTCGTCTCTGAGCTAGCAGTGCTGGATGACTTCCTTTAAGAAAGGCAGTTGTATTTCTCTGTTCGCCATGTGTGGGCGAAGCGCAAAGTGAGAGTATAATGGAAAGAGCCGGCATTGATTTATAAGCTCCGCTTATTGTCCGTTCAGGTTATGAACGCACCGGAGTTGTGTTTTATGAAGTAGGAGATTGTAATATCTTGAAAACCCTAAGATTTCTATGCACTTTTAGCGTTAACGTGTGCATAGAGGCATGATTTATGGGAGGTTTTGGGAATGAGAAGGCTGCAGTAGGGGGTAGCTTGCCCAGGACCTACAGCAAAGTCCTCTGCCTCCCGCCAAAGGCTTTGAGCCCTGCCGCAGAATGGTGTCGGGCCCCAAATGTCACGGACTGTCCCCTACCAACCCTGCTCTCATTATAGTTTAGTCATGCTATGCTTCATTATGAGCTCAATCCCAACTCTAGCTTCTGATGCAATATGGCCCATTTTATTCCTCTTATTCTTTGGGCCACTTACTTTTTGGTGGCTTTTTTGAGAATTTCCTGAGTTCCAACCAAGGTATGTTTGTTATTTTCAGATGTCAACTTCATCGCAAGCCCTCCATCCATGATCGCGGCCGGCAGCGTTGCAGCAGCAGTGCAGGGGTTGTACCTCAAAAGCAGCGACAGTTGCCTCTCGTCCCAGAACCTCACCAGCTTCCTCTCACAAGTCATCAGAAGCGACCCTGTAAGTGTTCCAACTTCCGTTTATCACTCCAGAAGACCCAATATGTCGCTGTCATCATTGCTAATCTCCCTGTTTCTCTCCAAAGGACTGTCTGCGATCGTGTCAGGAACAGATCGAGTCCCTGCTGGAATCTAGTCTCAGACAAGCTCAGCAGCACAACATCTCCACAGAAACCAAAAGAGTGGAGGAGGACGTGGACCTCTCTTGCACTCCCACAGATGTCAGAGACATTAATATCTGAACGGATCGCTATTCATCTTGTGTGCGATGAATCTCTTCGTCTTTGTTTCTGTTGGGTATGGGCTGTGGCCAAAGGCTTCATGGGACAAATGGAAAACGGGCTCACACCTGCACCCCACCATCCGACCAATACCTCGACAACTTGCCCCTCAGCGCGCCCAAACTGTTGACTGCTGAGCGGCATCCCCTGTGGTTTTGACGATTGGGCTATCGCTGGCCAGGACCACCAGTGGAGGACAGGGAATGAAAGGAAATCTCAATTCTGTCCTTCAGCCCCCCCTCTATGTCCTAAGTCAAAAATAAAACAAGCGAAAAAATGATATAGGCTATCTAGGATTTTAAAATTGTATAAACGACAACAGTAGTTGTGACTTGCCCGGACTTGTCGCTGAAAAGACAACGCTGGGTATTTTTATTTCAAGTGTGTCAGAAACTATTTTTGAAAGAGAAGAGACGTTATTTGTATCTTTGATGTCTTTCTCTCGTAGATAGTACCTTGTTACACTTGCTACGAGTGCTCCCTGCTTTTTCTGCAGCCTAGCCGTGTAAATATATCCCCGCTTGCTATGCCTTTAGTCACTTTATTATAATTCCTAGACAGATTCCCTAACAAGATTCTCTTCTCTTCCAAAATGGTTTATGTATCTTTAGTATATTTTTTACGCATGTATTTTTGTTATGATCTAGAAGGCTGTGGATTGCCAGGGGCTGAGGTTCTAACTTGAGGCCAGACGGAAACATTTCTTCGAATCGTTGCCTTCACTGCCATTAATAATGTATATCGTCATCACTGCCATGACACAATAAGCTTATGTTGTACCTGCTACCCGGCTAAGCTTGCAGTGTGGTCCACAGTCTGCGTTTTTGTTTAGATTCATGTATTATCTAAAACCATTCCATTTAAAAAAGAAAAAAAAGCACTTTCAGTCCGTCGTTTAAGGCTGACTTTTAGAGAAAAAAAAAACGAAAAAGAAAGAAAGAAATCCACAGTTGTTAAAACAATGGGGGGAAAACATGGAATGGAGGATGGAGCAGGTCTCTTTATCTATGGTGTTAGTGGTCTGTTAGAGAAAGGAGAAGAGGGGGACATTGAGAAGTTATTTGCTCGTTGAAGGCTTAAACTGAAGCCCGCGGTGTAGTTTAACGGCTACGCGATCCTCTTGCCAGAACGGATGGATGCTAGGGAAAGTTTAAGGTGCGATCCAACAGAGCGCATGTAGAGCGGTAGAAACACTACGATGTTAAATCAAAGATTAAGAACTATTTATTTTTTCAGTTCCCCTCTTAAGGCCAGTATGCACGAATGCCCAAGTGTACCTATGTTTGAAGTATGTATAATGACCCGCTAGTTGCTAACTCGTGACACCATAGTCAAAGTATTTTTCCGAGTTGATGTACTCTGGTCTAGTTATTGTTAAAACAAAAGTTGTGGCTTCAAATAGATTTTGCACAAACCCAGAGATGTCAGTTTGTCTTGTGGATCTCTGGAAGGGGAGGAAGATGAGGAGGAGAGATGGTAGAGATGGTAGAGGGAGGCAAAAAAGGGTGATGGCTGGACATCAAAGAGTTAAAGCAGAACTGAGACGTTTGTACCGTGAGGAATAACTTAAGAGGAGAACCTGGGAGAAGACACTCCTCATATTTAGCTGCTATGGAGGGATTTCCAGCAAGTATGAAACTTTCAAATGGAAAACAACAAAAAAAGAAAAAGACATGCTTCTTTCTCTTGCCTTGTTTTGCTGCTATTTTTGGTTTTGTTTATATGAAATGTCAATACAATGCCATGTAATAGGTTTTAATTTTCTCATAGAAAATTATGATATTATTGACAACTTTGGTTCTTTTGGTAGTTTTTTTTTTTTTATGTGATTAATTTTTTGTTAATGTGATTTCTACGCTATGCTATTCCCAAAACAAAGAAACAAACAAAAAAAAGCAAAAAAGCAGATGAAAAAATAGTCAAATGTTCCTGTTATACCCACAATACCTCAAACTACAGTCGTGATTTAGCATTGATTTAGTCTGGAATTTTTCTTTAGTGCTATTTTTATGTTATTTTATTGTTTTTTGGTTTATACCATGCCTGTTAGTCCTGTTGTCAAATGCAAATGAACATGTTAATCATCATCCTACTGGGTCCTGATGCGAGCGAGTAAAGCACAATGAATGGAATTGGTGCCATAAACTCTTTTGAGTTTTTTTTAGCTTGTTTCATTAAAGGAGACTATATACCCACTTAAGCCTCTACTAGCCCATCTTGATGAGTTTATGAAGCTTTTATTTGAAAAATGGCACCGTTATACTGCCATGTGTACTTACAAAGCCATAGTTTTGTCTTGTAGTAATTCAACACAGTGCAGATATTCATGCATAAGTGGCTGCCCATCTTGTTCTGAAATACAAGAGATGTCCTGGCATGTCCACATCAAGTCATTGTCTTACTAAATGCGACGCAGCTACAATCAGCAGTGGTGTTTCCCTTCATCTTCTTTTTTTTGCATAAACCCATGAAATTTGTATCCTTGTAAAGATCCATATATTTAGTGCTCGTGGGATGTTTTACTTGGTTGGTTGTTTGTTGGTTGGTTAGTTGACTCCCTTTAGCCTTTGACATGGTGCTGCTATATGTTTGCATTGAGTCTAGAAATGATTTGCTGAAAGAGATGCGGCGATAAGCTAGGAATGATGGAAGAGGTGATTCAGGACCCAGGGGACACATATATTATCCTCTGTAGTATCAGGAATCTATTTTACCTCAAGGTGGAAACGGAAATACAACCGAATGATGAAAACTAGCATGTATACTGATACACACACCAAGAGTCTGTCATACAATCGATGAAAAGAGACTGCGGAGGTCCCAAGCTTTTCTCTTGAATGTGTTTAGGGGAAACTGAGAAATTATTGACTGGCATCCTCCCATCCCCACACCATAAAAGCTTGGCCTTATGTCTTGATTCTGTTGCAAACAAACCTGTAGTGTCTTTTAGTTCAATATGGTATTCATTCCCAAGGATCACAATGTGTTGATCCTGAAATACAATGTCATGGTTTGATTTTTGTTTTGTTTTATTGTTCACAAACCGGTCACTGGTCTGAAATGCACAATCTTGCTGACCCATCTTAGACATGAGGTTAACTAGAATAAAACTTGAGCTTCAAAAACCACTTGTCTTGCGTGATTTGTATTTTTATTGTGCTCGCACAGCTTATAAAACGTTAAAAAAGGAAAATTCTGTCATTTCCTCAACCTCATATTTCAAACATATCTGTTTTTGTGTCAGTACAATTACATACCTTCAGTGTCTATCCTTTTAAGTCAAAATATGTTGTTATTTTATTAGACTAATATACTAATAATTTTCTGAATTTAAAAAAAGCGTACACAAGAAACAATGAATATTAAGTTACTTTGAGTTCATCTATGGCACATGTAAAACTATAAAATTAAGTGCTTAAATGTGAAATACATCAGCAGTTGCTTAGTAAGGCTGTCTTTGTGTCTCATGCCTCCGTAAAAGAGCAGCTGAAAACAGGTTGTTCTTGTTTTTGCTTAAAAACTTTTAGATTCACTAAATATGAATTAAGCAGGAAGCTGAAGATATGGCTGATGTGTACAGCTGAAACAGATTCTGAAAATAACAACATTTTCAGAGGAAGTGAATGTTGAACCTTGCTGAGGTGAGAAAGGATTGGTCTGTTGAGTAAATAAACGCTGTTCTCTCATGTATCAAGCAGGTGATACCCTTCTTTTATTGTCAAAG
Source organism: Sinocyclocheilus anshuiensis (assembly GCF_001515605.1). NCBI lineage: Eukaryota > Metazoa > Chordata > Actinopteri > Cypriniformes > Cyprinidae > Sinocyclocheilus > Sinocyclocheilus anshuiensis. The sequence continues at coordinate 965,299 of NW_015558577.1, read as the reverse complement.
TATTATCTGGCATCCCCAACAGACAGTCTTTGATGGTCTGTTTTGAAACGCACTGCAGACAGGCCAGCAAGCATCAGTCAGGAGACTGCAAGAAAGAAAGAACTCTGACTATTTCACGCACCTTCGCTACCGACTGAGGTTTGAGATAATACTGTGTCTTTGGCTTTTGGCATTTCAGTGTCTGCGGTTTCAGAGGAAAGAGCAACATTGCTCCCCTCATACACACTGTTCCAAAGGCTAAAGTGCTAAGGTTTGCCTTTCCAAGATCTGACATACAAAAACTGAACTCTGTTCACATGTGAAAAGTGCATATGTATGTCTTGATAAAAATTATAGAGATAAGTTAAATGACTTCTAAGGTCAGTGTTACAACTTTTCAAGGGATGACCCACAAACTATCACCATTCTACTTTTGAGCAAGACATTTAACTTCAAGAAGTTCCACTGGGTACTGTAACAAACAAGTACTGTGCTTTTGATCAAAGTAAGTAGACTTTTGATGTAGGCATAAAGATGATACAGAATTCATAGAGTGGTCCCAAAAAGTATTTGGAAACTTATGACCAATGTATGAACTTCATTTTGCATTCAGTAACAAAAAAATAAAAAAATAAACCAGATGGCATCAGGAATCAAATTAATCTAGAGATTGTCAAAACTAACTTTTTTTTATTAACCAACTAGTGCCAAGGTGATTTTAGAAGATGTGTTTAATATGGCTCCTGTAGGGTCAAGGTCCTGAAGAATTTTGCTATAACCCAAATTAAACACACCCAAACCAGCTAATCTAGGTCTTCAGGATTACTACAAACTTCTGGTCAGCAAAACTGTGCACTAGAATACAACTCTTTTATCCAAAGCAACTTACATTGCATTCAAGGTAAATATTTTATTAGTTTTTGATTTCTCTGGGAACTGAAGACATGACCTTGGCGTTACTAGTGACATGCTCTATTGTTTGAGCTACAGGAAAGCTTATGCATACTATTTTTTACCATGTCTTTATATGGCAGAAAGAAGAGTATTATGCTAGTATGTTAATGTGAATTTTTTGTACAAATAGGCCTAATTATTAGACCACTAAAAAGTACATTTTACGTAGTATAAATATTTGTGGTATGAATGTAATCCAGATGTACTACATTCACATTGAAATGTGACCTACCAGTGATTCACTGCCATTCACAAATCCTCTCCTGTGACATGATGGGATAGTATAGTGTACATTGGATGCACACTTTAGAATCTCGCCGGAAATAGTAGGTCATCCAGAGACTTGCTGCCTACTGTTTTATGAATACTGTGAATTCAGACAAAGTACTCTGTTCATATAGGCTGTTGTGACAATTTAGTAGGGTAGTGTGTGATTTCAGATGCAACCAAAGTGCCAAATAATTTTTGTCTTCATTTTAAACAGTATTATTATATTGATAATTAATTTGAAACCTAACAAATTTTTTTTTTTTTCTGGCTTGAAAAGTGCACTTATGCTGTCTTTCTTTACAATAAATGTCAAGGTTTGATTTATCTAATAAGACAACACTTATATATAAAGCAAGGCTTAAAGGGATAGATTATTGAAAAAATACAATTCTGTCAAGTCTCTTTCCAAAACAATATGGAATTTATTTCTTCTGTGGAACACAAAAAAAAAATGGTATTTTGACGAATGGTTACTGCTGACTTCCATGTTTGGATGAACAAAAACAAAACAAAACAAAACTATCCTACAGGTTTGGACTGACATGAGGGTGATTATGTGATGACAGAATTTCCATTTTTGTGTGACCTATCTCTTTAAGTCAAAACAGAGTGATCACAGGCGTCATTGCTAATTGTATTAAACTACATTGTTAATACAGATGAAATATTAAAGGGGTCATGAACTGCCTTTGTTTTGTTTTTTTTATTTGTACTGTTCTCTGAGCCACTTATAATGTTATCAATATTTTTATATAAAAAACATCAATTTATAAATTATAAGTAATAAGCTATTTTCTGTACTGTTTTTGACCCCCTCATCAGAACAATTGGTGTGGTGGATTTTAGACTTGGAAGTAAATGCCCACTGCTATGATTAGCTAATAGTTGTGTATGTTTGCCAGCCTACATCCGATCCTTCACAGATGGACAATGCAGTGATTTAGGTTAAAAACGCATAAATATTAATATCAAACGATCTGTTTAACAGACAAAGCAATAGTGACCATAAAAAAAAAAAAACAGTTACTCACACTTGTGTTGCGACATTACTGTCGAATCCAATATAGTCAGCACAGCATCGTCTTTCAGTTTCAATGTTTCTGAAAATCCTGCGTCGAATTGTGCCTTGTTTGTAAAAGAATCTGCAGTAAAATGAAGTAAACAAAAGACAGAAGCTAGGTCCCAAATGACGCACTATACACTATGCACTTATACATGTACTTATGCACTCAATCATGTAGTGTATGAATTATATATGATTATTTTGTCATTCATAATCTGAGTCTGGTAGCCCATCCCCCTTCGCTACGTAATTAAAGCTGCGACAGTTGAGTGCATGAAACACGTGAATACAAGTGTCAATGGTAATTGGTATTATTAACATTATGTAATGTAATTGGACGATGGAGATGTAGTTCCCTCCTCTTGTCCTTGTGAGCTTCAAGGATAAGCTGCAAAACTTACATAAGGTGTCATTATTTTTCTATTTATTTTGATTACCAATAAATATTTCAGGGTGAAACAGACAGATATAATGAAGCCTTTTTTTAAACGTCATTCATTTTCAAAACACAAATGATCATATTCCTATGAAAGTCGTAGTCTATGACTACGACTTTGTTGGATGTTACATAAATATGACCATGAAGATTCATGTTGTCAGTTGAGATCATTACATCAGAATTGAATTGTTATATTAGCGTATATATTATGATCACTAGCCAAAACTCAGCTAGTTTCCCTCATGGCCACATGCTACCCCCACCAACTCCTTCATCTGAGTGAAGTGGCTGAACCTTTCTTGTCTGTGCTGTGAATAGGAATTGCGCATTTATCATCCACATCATGAACCATGAGAGGAAACGAGCAGCTCAATGCTGAGATTGGAGCTTGTGTGTGTGTGTGTGTTCATAATCTGAGTCTGGTAGCCCATCCCCCTTCGCTACGTAATTAAAGCTGCGACAGTTGAGTGCATGAAGTGTCCAACATTCCACACTTCCTTTTTTTCGGTTATTTAAGTGCATCATCCAGGTATTTAAAGTGCACTTTTTCTTTTTGGAATTTTCAGCATGAACGCACTACTCGCACTATTTATATATACTACAGAAAGTCATAGAATAGTGCATAAGTACACGATTTGGGACGCACCTCGAGTTCTTACTGACGTGGTCTGGAACTGCGGAGGCAATGTTTAGCTACACTATTACGTCATAAAGTGGCACATTCCACAAGCTGTCGTTTTAGCAGACTGGCTTCAAGCTAAGCTGTTTTTAGACTAACAAGAAAGTTTTGAGTTCTGAAATTTACAGGATGTTTTTATAGCACAATAACCTCTCACATGTCAAAAGATCAAGTGAAATTTGGTTTCTCAGTTCATGACCCCTTTAATAAATTATGTAATGTGAATGGGAGTTTCCTTCTTTTGTCCTTGTAAGCTTCATGGATAAGATGCAAGTTATTTTTCGATTAATTTTATTCTGGAAATAATTACCACTTTTACAAAAATTATTATTTGATTTGAAAATATGATTCACATTTTTTATATTTTTTCAAACATCATTCAGTTTCAAGACACAGATGATCATATTCCAGGACTACAATGACTCTGATCATAAATATGACAGT
>NW_015558577.1:956386-961265 GCF_001515605.1 Sinocyclocheilus anshuiensis | reverse complement strand
GGGGGTATGAGGCACCAAGGCAAAAAAGGGAGATACTATGCCACCATTCAACTTGAGGCCTTTTTTTTCAAGTGCCCGTCGGTTGCATTTGTCACGTCCTCCTTTCATGTCACCATTCGCCACCTGCTCCTGAAATTCCTGAACATTTTCTGAAACCTTCCAGCGTCCTGCTTCATTTTCTCTGCCTCCCTCCCTTTCGCTGGCCCCATCCACTCTGTTCCACAACTGAAAGGAAACCAAAGAAACATTGCTCCTCTAACTCTCTTTCACAGACTCAGCCCACTGTCTTACACCCCCCAAGTTCATGTTCTTCTGTTCTGCATTTGGAATAAGTCTCCCCCTCGCTCTCTCACTCACACACACACAATATCTGAGAAAGATGATGTATAATTTTAAGGATCAAACAAATAATAAAGAGACACCTGGCTCTACTGCCACTCATGGACATGAGACCACAATATGAAAACGTTAAAGGGATAATTCACCCAAAAATTAACATTCTGGCATCATTTACTCACCCTCATGCTGATCAAAACCTGTGTGACTGACTTTCATTGGAAGATAAAAATATCAAATTTAAATGAGAAATGAAAGTCAGTGGGATCCAGTGTTGCTTCAAACCTGAAATATCTTCTTTCGTACAGGTTTGGAATGACAGAGGATGAGTAATTGATGACAGAATTTAAATCTTTGGATGATACAATTTCTTGAACATAATATATAGTGGCACCAAAAGTATTTAGAAAAATGAATCATTTATTCCATATTGATTGACTTTTTTCTAGATAAGAAAATATTTGAATGAAAAATGTGTTTTATCCAAACAACCGCAAAATATCTTCTTTTATATAGGTTTTGAATGACAGACTATGAGTAAATGATGATACCTTTAATTTTTTTGGATTATTTCTTTAACATGCAATGTCTCTAAAAACAGGGTTCCTACACATTTTCCATTTCAAAATTCCATACTTCTCTAGACTCAAATTTCCAAGATTTTCAGACCATATTTAACATAAATGGTTCATACAACACTATTTTCAGCTTTATATTTGGTATATATCAGTCATCTGTAACTATTTTTATTTGTTCATGGTATTTTACATTGATTTTCTCTAAGTGACTTTTGCATGCACACAAATAACTTTGTGTATTTGTATTTATTTATTTATCTGTATTTTGCAACACTGTAATCTTTAGAAATTTTGCATAATTAAAAAGTGCACCTTGAATTCATTCAGTCGTGTTTCACAATCAATTAAGAATCACTAAACAGCTGCCATGAAAACACTTCTATAATAAACTTATTTTCATTATATTCTTAATTTTATATTATAACTAAAATTAAATGGGGGCAAAAGTCTGGAAATGCAAATATTTTTCCATACTCTGCTTTCTTTTTTTCCATACTTTCCAAGACCTGGAAATTACTTAAATCAAATTCCATACTTTTCCAAACCGCGTAGGAACCCTGTAAAAAGTATCTTGAAACTTGAACCACAATTAAAAATGAATTAGAGTCCTTCATTGTATAGATTGCCAAAATATCAAACCAAGATGGATTTATTTTAAAGAACATCGTAAGATGTAGATGATAAACCAATAGATCATTTTAACTAATTTCGCTATTTTCTAATAATATTCACTTCCCATTACTGTATAATATATGTAGTTCTGGCTTCCAATTAATGTCTAAACCAAACTTTGTATGACTCCACCAGCACAAAATGACCGATGTAGCGGCTGACTGGAGGTCTTCAGGGAAGAGCAGGGTTTTATCTGTCAGGGCTCAGAAGGTGCCGCCAACAGGCCTAGTGTTTACCTGCTGCTGCCCACAGCGTAGACCAGCTGCCACCTCTAGAAACACCCTCTAATATGCTGCCAACTCCTGTCTGCCTGAATTCTGATCTGCACCTCAGACTTCAAGTGCGAAGGGAGCGGAACAAAACCAGAGTGCGTCGCGCAGCCCCCTGGCCTCTCGCACGGGCCCCACTTCAGCATTGTTGCGGCCACAGCAACTGTCCCCATTCTGGGCCCAGGAGAGGGGAGGAAAACTATCTGTCAGGAGACTCTGCTGACCACCCGTGAAACAGCGCCGAGGAACCTAGGAGAGGAATTTCTTAGGATTCAGGGCTGGTTAGCCAAGACTAACTAGGGGTAAATGGGATTTCTGCAAATGGCAGATGTGTAATGTCAAATCACTAGCTCTCACTCTCTAGCTCCAAATTATTGAATAAAATATCTAATAGATGTATGATGAATTGAAATAAAGGGCAAACAACATGCAACATCAACATAAACAAGTATTAATAAAAAATAATTTGAAAATATTAGTTATTATCATTAGCTATAAAATATAACTAGAAGAATCATAATTTAGACAGCTACACATCAAAATAATGGATGTACATTTATTTTATTCTGAAATGTCTCTTATTATAGACATGGACTTAACAATAAAGCATTTGAAGAGTCATAAACTGTATGTAAAGTGTAAATGTAAAACCTTTATTGTGAAACTGCCTGTGCTGCTTATATCCAGTTTAATACTGATTTTACAAGTCACAATCCTGCAGTACTTTCAGTTTACCAGCAGGCAGTGCCACCTGATGGCAAAAACCTTTCTCCCAATTTCACAAGATGGTGTTCATAGTCATCTTCTTTGTAGAAATCCACACACAGAAGGGTTAAAATTGCTAAAAAAAAATCATCTTGGGAGATGGAATATTCTTATGAAGAAGGTGGCTTTGGCTTGTCTTACATTAACTCATATCACTGCCATTGCTATTTCACCCCTGTTGATCTCACTTTAAAAGCCTCAAACACCTAAGAATATCACTCAAATTCTTCCACTGTGTTTTCTAGAATTCAGTTTAAAGAGCTGTTCCAGAATCCAGACTTACGAGTCCAGTGAGAGTGATAACAGTCCTCTCTTATACACACGGCACGTAAACACCACAAACCCCTTCATCAAGACTGTCTGTCTGCAGAAGATCATCATGGCGTGCTCACAGGAGGCGCTCGGAGTTTGCCATGGCTGCTGTAAGGCTCCTGCCATCTCTCAGAAGGACATTCCTGTTGATCCTCTTATATATTCTTTAAAGTCTGTTGCCACGTTCAGTAAAGAGCACACCTGTAGAGGTGAAATGTGCTAGGCAGGTAGTATTTTGATGATTAAAAGTTAAAATAACCAATTAGAAACAGTCAGCTTGCATTTTAACAAAGAGGTGATGGGGCATGTTTGATGATATTACCTGTCTAAACTTGGCACGCAGCCTTTCCATGTTCTCTTGAAGCTTCTCATGCTTAGGGTCCTCATATGGAAAGTTTTGGATCAATCCAATCAAAGATTCCATAGCTTTCAGCCTTTTTCTAGAAGTAGAGAGAAATTTAGCAGTGCGATAAATGACCTTACTACCTAATAATCTTACTACTACTGATGAAAAGCAGTGTTTGTTATGTGTTAAAGAACATACCTTGCTTTAACATCACTACTGTTTTGAAAGAGACATTTCCATGCAAGGGCAAATCCATAATAAAAAGAAACCTGAAAAACACAACAACAGAATATCAGATGTTTCATGCACTTACATAGTTTAAATAGCTTACTAAAAGTAAATGTGTATAAAACTGTAGGCTATATATGTGACCCTGGACCACAAAACCAGTCTTAAGTTGCACAGGTATATATATCTGTAGCAATAGCCAACAATACATTGTATGGGTCAAAATTATAAAAAGAAAAAAAATTTACGCCAAAAATCATTAGGGTATTTTGTAATGTTACATGATATTTTGTAACTTTCCTACCATAAATATATCAAAACTTAATTTTTGATCAGTAATATGCATTGCTAAGAACTTCATCTGGACAAATTTAAAGGCGATTTTCTCAATATTTAGATTTTTTTTTGCCCCCTCAGATTCCAGAATTCAAACAGTTGTACCTCAGTCAAATACTGTCCTATCCTAACAAACCAGACATCAATGGAAAGCTTTATTCAGCTTTCAGATGACGTATAAATCTTAATTTTAAAAAACTGACCCTTATTACTGGTTTTGTGTTCCAGGTTATTCCTGTACACACTTTTAATTATTTATGTTTCATGTTTCTCAATTATTGTAAAAACAATAACAGACATAGAAAACAAACTAAATCATAACTACAATTTGTAATATAATAGTAGTAGTAGTAATAATAAATGCTGCTTAAAATCTTTTAAATGGATTTATGCATGATGACAATGCTGTCATTCATGTCAACTGCGTGTTCAGACGTGAGGCCCCAGAATTTGGAAGTCATTGTAACAACAGAACAGCAAAAACCTGACACTGCTTTTCCAGAAAGCTACTCCTCACATTATTAAAACAGAATCATTATAAACTCCGGCCATCTGAAAAGATGTGAAACCTGCTGTGAAGACAGTGGTATCGTTCTAATTGAAAGCCAGATTATCTGACAGATTATCCGTCCAGAGCATTTTATTCTTATTTTTTTTATCTTACTTTTTCCATACCTATATTTATATATAATTTTCTTGTGTTTGTATTCTTTAATAATTGCACTGTCCATGGAGCGGACCTGACTTACATTTCTCTGCTGGTCATATATTCTCTATATAACCATGTATGTGAGAAATAAAAATCTTGAATCTACACAAACTGAATCTGGCATATTGTGTGTGTGTGTGTGTGTACTGGTTTATATATCCTGGCTGAGGGTTAGGTTTAGGGGTAGGGTTGGTGTAGGGTGATAGAATATACGGTCTGTACAGTAGAAAAACCATTACGCCTATGGAGAGTCCCCACAAGGATAGCTGACCAGACTCTCTCACTCTCTGTGTGTGTGTGTGTCTGTCTGTGTGTGTTTATGTGTTTT
>NW_015558577.1:867255-952256 GCF_001515605.1 Sinocyclocheilus anshuiensis | reverse complement strand
GTGTGTGTGTGTGTGTGTGTGTGTGTGTGTGTGTGTGTGCGTGTGCGTGTGCGTGTGCGTGTGTGCGTGTGTGTCACCTCTGCACCGAGTTTGGCTCCGTGAAGCAGCCCGTGGTTTCTGCCCTCGATGGTTCCCTGACGAGTTCCCGCCTCAAAACCTTCCTGATACGCTTCATCATAAAACCTAAAACAAGAGGGAAGTTATGAGCCTAACTACAACACCATTTACAGTAACAGTCACTCAACTAAACACACACTGAACTAACTTACTGACAGAGAAATGGGGGGAAAAAAACATTATGTGTATAACCGACGGGCTATTTTACCTGTCATCAGCCATGACAATGGAGTCAAATAAATCATCACTGTTGGACACAAAAGCCATTTTACAATAAAATGATTTGGTTTTCTATCCCGCAGTCTTCCCTGACGTTCAGCTGACAGACACTAACTTCCGGAATCGTTCTTCTTCGTTGCAGTTGGCCTGATGTTTACATGATGCGCCTGGACCACGGCGCCTCTTCTGGAAGGGAAAGTAAACCAAATCAAGTTTCATGTTTATGCTTGAACAAAATAAAGTGAGCTGTCACATTTGTTATAAACTGAAAGAAAGACTTTATCTTGAATTTTAAGGCAGAACATGTCATTTAATCATACTTACATGTTTCATTTACCTTCGTTTTAACTTTATTTATATTCAGAGCTACACTGAGGACCAAATCCCTCTTTTTTCAGGTGTCATAATTCAACAGGTAAGATTTTCATTTTCTTACTCCTCATTAATTGTGAATAAATACTTATTCTTGTCTGATTGTGAAAACAAACTTTTCTTGATTTTACTTCTTCAAATGAGTGTTTTGGGGACATGCTAGTATGCTAGCTGGCTCAGGAAATCAGGCAGTAAGGTGGTGCCACAAGGTTGTAACACTGTTGCAATAAGTGGACTGTGTTGGACCATGTTAACTGTACTGATTATGAGACAAATATCTACCAATACCGTGGAAATGATTAGAGCATAAAGTCGCAAAACTGCCATATATTATGTTTACATTAAAACATTTGAATACAATAAAGGGTAGGCCTATAAAATGTGTCAGTATACTAAATCTAATGTCTAATTTCGCAAGTAAAAATTAGTCATTTGTAAACTGTATCTGACATGGCTTTTCAAGCATTGTTCCTTGTCTTCAACTTTAATTTTAGAAAATGCATTTGTATGTTTTCATTCATTTACTGTACTAAAAAAAAACATTTATTTCTAAAACTATTCATTCAATTCATTAATACATGTAGGCCTAGCCTACTTTGCTTGCTTACAAAAGACGCCACATATGGGCTCCATCCATAATCTTAAGGTTGAGTTTGAATGAGGCTATATATTACATCAGGGATGGGCAACTTCAGTCCTGCGGGCCACTGTCCTGCAGAGATTATGCTCCAACCCTAATCAAACTCACCTGCCTGTAACTTTCTAGTGATCCTGAAGACCTTGATGAGCTTGTTCCGGTGTGTTTGATTAGGGTTGGAGCAAAACTCTGCAGGACAGCGGCCCTCCAGGATCGAAGTTGCCCAGCCCTGTATTACATATAACAGCATTATCTCAAAATGCAACTAAATACTATGCCAGAAGAGGGAGCCACAATTTTACAAAAACGTTATTCAAGGGTATCATGCAAGGACACGCTGTATATTCTGCTGTTTTTTATACCCACACATCTTTACAATACATCAGTATTTTGTGGAAGTACCATGCAGTTAACAATATCAAGAATAAAATATCTCCTCAGTTTTGAGGGTTTTTTTCTTCTGGCAATGAAAGATGAACAGCTGCTGCTTATATTTAAAAATGAAGCACTTCTGTCTTATCAGTTGTGATTTGCTGTAGATTTTGTCCACAGGCATTTAAGAAAACTATTTAAGCACATTTAGCATATCATTTATTACATTTCAAAAGTAATTTAACCATGATGTCCTCTTTCAGAAAGAACAAATAGTTGTATATTTATGAAATACAAAAAAAAAAAGATAAACAAAATATGTTTTTACAGTGCATTCTAGTCTAGATTAGGCTAGTAAATATTGTATTAACTAACGTTTTAAACAAGAATTACAAAGCAAGGTCATCACAGACACGTGGAAAAATAAATAAATTCAAGCTGCAGGTGATGCACCATTATGGTTGATCTTACAACAAACTTCAACATTTGGAGTGATTTTGTTTTTGTTTCCAGTCTATTACACTACATTTGTCCAGTGACTGTGTCCAGTGTTTCTAGCATTTCTAGCGTTTTCTCTTTCTGAAAGTCTGGCCCTGTGCTCTGGTTCATAGCAGGACTGATTTGATACAGTCTTCTGTTTCTTGACCTCTGGGTCGTTTCCTTAGAACATTCACAAGTGATTCTTCAGTCCTCATCTTTTGTTGAAACTGGGACTCTGGATCACAATTTGGGAGATCTTTCCAAAAGGGTCCATGCTGTCTATTTCAAGGCCCAACTGATGGTCCTGTTCAGGGTCAACAGAAAAACGCTGCTCCCCTGAAAGGTGGTTGGTAGGTTCCTGAGAAAGTGTGTTGACCATGGGCAGGAACTGGGATGCAGCATTCCCGTTGTTACTGTTCAACTTGCTTTTTGCACCACCCAAATTCACAAGGGCTCCATGTTTGCTTGAGATGTAGATGTTGTAACCATCTGGCATGATGCGTTCCAAAAAAGAGCAGTCCTCCTTAGTGTAAGTGTGCTGCAGACAAAAGCAACAGCATGAAAACTCACAAATATATGCAAAGAACCACAATATGGATATCTCATCAACCTGCCCTGCCCTGCATGTGGTTTAAGTTTTTTGATAGCTGTTTGCTCACCACATGGAGAGGTCAAGGTTGTTATTGCTGTTTCTTTTCAATGAGGTTTTAGCTATGCAAACATACCCCGCTATGGGCAAAGGTTGATGCAATGACACCACTCAAATCAGCATATTTGGACAGTTTTGTGAGAATCATTTTTGTATGCTGTTCTGGTCAATCAAGTAAATTGAGCAGTCAAGTACTCTCAAAGTCATATTTGCACTATTCATAATTTGTGATCAGTTGTTTTAATTGGTTTGGCAGCTGTTATAAATATCAGTTCCGTATCTAAGAGTGAAGGACAGATTTCTAGGACATTTACTCAAACGTTTATTCATTTTGGAGTTATATGCATGCTGATGACTTGTTTCTCCTGTCCTAAAATAATGTTCTTGGTTATAACGTCAGATGGGAGTAACGAACCCATGACCAGAACATAATGTCAATAAAGCTAGATGTCTGTGGCGAAATCGGCTTGTCTACACTTCCGCAGTCATAAAGGACATTGTGAGGTGACCTTAGCACAACAAGGTTATCTCTGACGAATGTGTGTAGTTTGTATTATGATTGGTGGCAGAGTGCCAAAGTTCCACTCTCTAAGAATTAAATTATTGCAATAAGTATGTCACTGTTCTAAAAAGAGTTTTAGAAAGTGCCCAGACTTGTAGCCTCAGTTGACCTCTGTCAGTAAGACAATATTGGCTACCTGAACTCTACTGTTTTTGACAAAATGGGCATTATCTTATGGGCAGGAATCTAAATGCACCTGCAAATAGCCTTAAACCCTCAACACAAATATGTCAGTTAATATGGTTCTTCAGGTAGATATGATTCTCAATAGAATTGCTAATACAAATAGAGAAGACTATTTTATAAGATTGTACATTCTATTGCGTCTGATTGTCAAACCTACCGATCCATACAGTTGTCTCATTCTGTCCATGCAGAGAAATCGGGAGCTTGCAACACCTTTAATGGCAACACAGCCCGTATCCACCGGTCGTATCTCAACTAAACCTTGAGGAAACAAAAGACGGTTTTTATTGAAGGCAATAAAAATAAAAATAAATTATTTTGTTTGCGCTGAAATTAAAAGCTCTAAAATCTTAATTTAAGCATTATTGGTCGGAAAATGTCTCACAAAGACGGGTTTGACATAAACAGGATTATAGAAATAGAAGATGCTCGTCAACTTAATTTAACTTTCCAGTCGCAATTCTAGGCCTAATATCTGCATCAAATTGCGTAGCACCGAAAAAGCATAGTGCATGTTGCAGAATAATATAATGATGCATGAAATCCACAAGTGAGGTAGTGAGTCAAAATAATAATAATAATAATAATAACAACAACAATAACTATAATAATCATAATAATAGTGCAGTTCATAGAAAAGGTGACTTAAGTTCAACCTTTCTGAATAGTTTTTTTATATATATATATATATATATAAAGTTTAAAGTCAGACATGTTTAGGTGGTGTAACTGCAGATTGTAGGCTAATAAATAAAGTCGAATTGAAAATCTGAAAATCAGTTAAAAGACAGGTAGTTTTTATAATCGTGCATTAGGCTATTATATCTAAAAAAAAAAACTACAATATTATTCATCTTTTCAAAACGAATAAATCAGAAATCAGAAAGAACATAATGATTCAATTGTGCACCCACGTGCTTTTTTACTTGATGGTTACACCACTTGACATTTTTTGTGGTATAGGCTTAGCCTATATGTTTAATACATATATTTGAAATCAATATCAATTTCAAAAATACACTTCTAAGAAATCGACACGTTTTTTAAATTGTATTTTAAAAGATTTTCCCTCTTTATCATTTCGGACATCTTTATTTGTCATTGACCCATATGCATGAAGCGCTGAGATAAGCGTAGTAACATGACATGACTGTCACTTACTGTCCGAACTTTGCATGTACGATCCGCTTATTTCCCCATCTGGGTTTATTTGCAGATGTAAACCGTGCCTGGCTGCATACAGATGTCGGAGCCGGACTGCTTCTCCCCAGTCATTTGCCAAATGTGGACCAGAGTCAGGCAACGGGACGCTCTCCACGCCGATGCTACTTCCACAAACAGTGACAAAGAGTAAGAGGAGCATTATTAACTTTTCTCTGTAGTAATTATAGGCTGTCTTGTTCTGATATGAATCCTGCACTCTCTTTCTCCTTTGTATTGCTCTGTTTTGGCGCAAGCTCTGCAGCTGGCCTTTAAATTGTCCTCTTATCAGATCAATCGATAAGCATTTCCCCTTTTTGGCAGTTCTGAGAACAGGGTAACACACCCCCGCTGGACATCCAACAGACGATGAAGACAGAATAAATGATCAAATGTTATCCTGTTATTGTTTTATTATAATGCATCTGTCATGCATACTCCGATTAATTTAACCATTTTCTCTCAGAGAGGCATTTCGAGGAGTCAGTGTCAGTCGAAGTGCACTTTCGAATTGCGTTCGGAAAAAAATGATATTTCATATTATCGTGTTCCATTGTTCCATATCCATGTAAGAAAGTTTATACATTTGAGAACTATCAAAATAATTTAAATGAATCATTCTAAAAAATAAATAAATAACATTGCTGATGAACTGGATCAAATATTAATAATATGTTGGGAAAAAAAGCTAACTTTTAAGATGTTACTAAATAGCATGCCAGATTACTCATGCCAGCTAGCGTTTCTTTTTTTTCTCTCTCTCTCTCTCTCGATAATTTCATTCAGTTTAGCCTATAGTTGTTTTGTTTTTTTTTAAAGATTTTTTGCGTTTTGAAGATTGCATTTGCATTTTTAATGTAGGCTATTCTTTAATAATTCGAAGGGGGGAAATAAATATTCACCCATATTAATTCGAAAAAAATCCCTGTGAATCTGTTTAACTTAACATGAGAACTCTGGAGTAGACTTAACCTACTATAACACATTTGCTCTGTTTTGTTTATCTATTTTTTGCGTATTGTGTCTATTTTGTGAATTGCTGAGGCCAATGGATTTACACGGAAGTTAAAGAGTAATCTTGAGTAAATATTCCCATTTATGTAAATGTTGAAAATGACCTATGTGCTTTTCATTGTAGACATGAGGTTGATCTTGCATTTAAAAAAATCGTAATTAGATATTTGTTTTATCTTAATCAACGTTCTTAGTTAGCCTATATAAGTCTTTACAGATATGTGACAATATATCCCTGTGCAATGTATTCTCACCAGACAGCCTTTGCAGGGTTCTTGCAATTCCACTTCCTTGCAGTGATCACTAGATGGCGCTCTGTAATCGCCGCACTTTGGCAATTTTGATGCTCCATACGATTTTTGGACTCGAATGACTCATTACGAAGAAGATTCAAATAAACGACATGTACTGAATGAAAAGGCATTCTTGATAATAATTTTTTTTTTTTACTTTTAATTCATAGTCAATTAAGAAGATCCATCAATATTATTATACTTATACATATATTATACATAAACATTCCCAAGTGTTTACTCATTTAAATGATGGATAATATATATCTTAAAACAGGTAATATCAAGCAAAACCTAAACAAATCAGTTAATATCATACAAAACTTAAGAAATGAAATGAGAAATGAATGAATGGTTCATTTGTTCTGCTAAGTCACCAAGTTACCCTTAGAGTTTCCATCATTATCTCATCATTTGTGTGACATTAATGTATTCATTATTATAAGTATTCAGTGATGCCACATCACGTTGAAAGCTTGGCTTTGTGCTGTTTGTCAAAAATGTGCAGAGGAAGTGATGTAAGTCTGAATGCTGGCCTATGCTGTCATTCAGTTTGCTCCTAAAAAATTCTGGTGCCTCTGAACAAAAACACTATCGTAATTACAGAGGAAATCTCTAATTCACACACCAGTCCATTCATTGGTCAGTCTGTACATTCATTCATGAAATATGCCAGTTTGAACCAAACCCATTGGGCTGTGCAAGAAAATGTATAATTGATTATGCAGACCCAGTAGATCAAAGGTCCTTGTCTTCCACATTGCCTCTCAATGAACTCTATTCTGAACAAGCAAACAAGGGACGTTAAATCATGACAGAAGTATTGTATAGAATATGATAACCCTTACAGAGAGGCATGCGAACATGTTATTTTTGTAAGGCATTCTTGATAATAATTTTTTTTTTTTACTTTTAATTCATAGTCAATTAAGAAGATCCATCAATATTATTATACTTATACATATATTATACATAAACATTCCCAAGTGTTTACTCATTTAAATGATGGATAATATATATCTTAAAACAGGTAATATCAAGCAAAACCTAAACAAATCAGTTAATATCATACAAAACTTAAGAAATGAAATGAGAAATGAATGAATGGTTCATTTGTTCTGCTAAGTCACCAAGTTACCCTTAGAGTTTCCATCATTATCTCATCATTTGTGTGACATTAATGTATTCATTATTATAAGTATTCAGTGATGCCACATCACGTTGAAAGCTTGGCTTTGTGCTGTTTGTCAAAAATGTGCAGAGGAAGTGATGTAAGTCTGAATGCTGGCCTATGCTGTCATTCAGTTTGCTCCTAAAAAATTCTGGTGCCTCTGAACAAAAACACTATCGTAATTACAGAGGAAATCTCTAATTCACACACCAGTCCATTCATTGGTCAGTCTGTACATTCATTCATGAAATATGCCAGTTTGAACCAAACCCACTGGGCTGTGCAAGAAAATGTATAATTGATTATGCAGACCCAGTAGATCAAAGGTCCTTGTCTTCCACATTGCAACAAGGGACGTTAAATCATGACAGAAGTATTGTATAGAATATGATAACCCTTAAAGAGAGGCATGCGAACATGTTATTTTTGTGTCTTTCCTTCACAAATGTGCAGAGTTATGCATTTTGAGCTACCTGGGGAGATCCCCTGTTAAGTAAACAAGCATAATCAGATGTAGTGTTTACTTTTGTGTCAATGCTGCTTTATGACTCACATAAGAGTAAAATACATATTGCCAGTGGTTTGCACAGTTTGACCTCCTTCATTTCAGATGCCCCCTTTATTGAAATGAAAGCTCACCTAGAATGTAACAGTTCTAATGACAAGTGAAACTTGTCATAAATTCCCACAATATATGCCAATATAATCTGGATTACATAATCAGAATTCTACTTCTTATTAGATTATATTATGTTTTAAAATGCTCCAGTTCAGTTACGTTTTTATTAATGATATGGTTACTTAATATTCACAAACTGCCAATGAATTATTCATAATTCATTGATTCTCCCTAATTAATCTGTTTTATGTTTAAAAACGTTCTTTGTTTGGGAAGTCTTCCAGTTTTAACTAGTCAGGCAGCTATACTTACACAGAAAATTGAGAGATCACACAACATAAACAAATAAAATGTTTCATCATTTTTGAAAGGGTTTTATTTTGATTCTTTTTATATTTAAAATGATTTCTTTTGATTTAACACTTTTTAGGATTTTATTAATGATTATTTTCATCTTGTTGAAAACAAAGAATCGACTAAGTTTTCTTTCTCTTTGTGTTGTTTTTTTTTAATATCTTTATGGTTTAAGATTGCCTTATTCAAAAATGATAGGTCAAAAGTAATCTAAAAGTAATTTGTGTCAATAATGGACTACGATTTGTACATAATCTACCCAAAGGTATAGTTTATATACATTCAAGCTGTTCAGTGCTTTTGACAT
This sequence comes from Sinocyclocheilus anshuiensis, assembly GCF_001515605.1. Taxonomy (NCBI): domain Eukaryota; kingdom Metazoa; phylum Chordata; class Actinopteri; order Cypriniformes; family Cyprinidae; genus Sinocyclocheilus; species Sinocyclocheilus anshuiensis. The sequence continues at coordinate 943,704 of NW_015558577.1, read as the reverse complement.
GTTCTGTGGAATAATAATTTTTTTTTCTCAGTGATTGTTTATATTTACTGAGAAAATTAATGAATATATAAGAACTCTTAAGTGTTCTTATATAAGTGTTCAAATAACACTCTAAGTGTTCAAAGGTCTGTAAAACTACAATACATTGTAAAATTGTTTAAAATTATTTAAAAACTATTGTGGAAAAAACAGTGTTATGTGTAAATATGTTATAAAGGCAACATTTTGGGCAATATTTGGGTTATATTTGGCAACATCATCACTGTTTAACTTAATTTTAATCATAATTTTCCATGAGAGATATTTAATTATTTTGTATTACTTCAGAGTGATAAAGGCAAAACTGTGTTGCCACTGCAAGTTCAACTCCCTCTTATGATGCCAAGGTATATGCAAATTATACAGTTTCACTCTTTTTTTAAGTCGTACATTTGAACTGTTTCAAATGTTTAAGCAATGGATTTATGTGATGAATACCCTTTGGTGTCTGGACAACACAAAATCACAAAAGATTGTGATTTGTCAGTTTTCAGTTCAATAGTCTCAACAAAAACTTATAGATCAGGTAAAATATAGTATCTGAATTTTCAAATAGTTTCAAATTGATATCTGTTAGTTGAACAATGCATATTTATTTCATGTATCATGACAGTTTCAGTATAGTAAGAAGCAGTTCTATTTTTGAGGCCACTACATCTGCACACATTTTACTCGTGTTGCCCTCTTGTGGAAACCTCAAAGATTTGCTTCAAGTGTGATATGCAGAACAGACTTGCAAAGTCATATCAACAAAACTGGTTGATGTAGCCTTTTATATGTCTATCCTTAGTTCCCTTAATAATCCAGAGGATGTTTTGCAATTAATTCCAGTGTTAGATTACACGCTTGAGTTCTTTACGGACATAGGGTTGGATGAGGTGGTTTTGTTTATGTTGGGGAAACACAGGCTTGATTAAACCTCTGTAGTATTTGTATGTCGGTGCTGCATGCAGGTAGTCACTATTCGCTTTGAAGCCCTCAAAGTGTGTTTTGACTAGGTGCCTCTTGTTCCATGTTGTGCCAACATGACCCACTTTGTTGGTGTTACTTTAATTAAAGCCATGTGAAATCCTCCGCTCTTGTTCTGTACAAAGGTCTGGGCCTTTAAAGCTATAAAGATCAGGGAGCTTAACTGTGTTTTGTTTTTTTCAGTTTATCTTAGCTGCAAATAATGGTTCATACACTGAAACACACACACACACACAAAGATTTGTATAAGTTGTAAATAAAACAAAGATACTGGTGTATGTTTCACAAGAAAATACTATTTAACTCTTTCTACTTAAAAAAATAGTTTAAATAGATCATGCAAAAATGAAAATTCTGTCATTTTACTCTTTCTCAAGTTGTTCCAAATCTGTATGAGTTTCTTTCTTCTGTTAAACATGACGATATTTTGAAGAATGTAACCAAACAGCTGCTAGTCCCCATTGACTTCCATAGTATGGGGAAAAAAATACTAAGGGAGTCAAAGGGGACCAGAAACTGTTTGGTTAGCTATATTCTTCAAAATAACTTACTTTGCACTCTACAGAAGAAATGTAAGCCCGTACAAGTTGATTGAATTAAAACAAAATGTATGGAAACTCGTCGCCCTAAAAAAGTTGATTTTGTCTTGTTGAACAAACAAGACATTTCAAGTTCTTTACATTGAAAAGTGTTAGTTCATTTAACTATCTGTTACAATAACTAAAATTTACCAGTTAAATAACTCAAAGTAACTCAAAACATTAAATTGCACTAAAGTGAACTTTTAGTAGACCAAATTGCATTTTTAATATAACCTATTTAATTGGTTTAATTTGACTGATTTCTCTGCCCAATTATTATTCTTTAAGTTACAGCTGCACAATAAACAACAAACAACAAGGACTTTCTTTTAGAATTCAGTTTATTTTAATTCATTTTACAAAATCCATTTAACACATTTTTGGTAACTTAGGTATGTTGAGATTTTGTCTAATAAAACAAAGAGAAAATGTATGTGTGTAATGTATTGCTCATTAATCAAGATGCAAGGCATAAGGCATAAGTTTTCTAAACCGTCCTTCCCAAGATCACCCTCTGAGATGATTCTTTACAGGGGCTAGATGGAGGAGAAAGACAGGGGATGCTGTGCAACATCTTCGCTTTCATGGATTCCAACTGGAACATTTTGGTGTGAGTCCTCATCTTCAGAAGCCTAGACATGAAGGAAATTAATAAAACAAATTTTAAATAAAAACCATGTTATGACCCCTTTAGTTTACATCATTTATAACAACAACAACAAAAAATCAACAATACTTCATGAAGTTCTTCAAAGGAGGGTGATCAGGTATTACAGGAATCCCTCTAATGGCAACACACTTCATGTCAGTGAGGTCAGAGGTGGCAGAGATAACATTGTATACATTTTTCAATCAAATGAAAATCACATTTCCATCGATTATTGCTTTTTTCTGTATTACAGGAAAAGTTCATCCAAAAATGAAAATTTCCTGTTAATTTACTCACCCTCAGGACATTTAAAACATAGGTGACTGAATCCATGGTCCTTGGTGATTCATAAAATGGAAGTGAAGGGGTTCCATCACTTTGAGAGTCAAAAAAAAAAAGCAGATACAGAAAACACAAAATTAATACCCCTGGCTCTTGACTATACAGGTGCATCTCAATAAATTAGAATGTCGTGGAAAAGTTCATTTATTTCAGTATTTCAACTCAAATTGTGAAACTCGTGTATTAAGCATCTTTTTCTTCCACACTTTTTCCTTCCGCTCAACTTTCTGTTAACATGCTTGGATAGAGCACTCTGTGAACAGCCAGCTTCTTTGGCAATGAATGTTTGTGGCTTACCCTCCTTGTGAAGGGTGTCAATGATTGTCTTCTGGACAACTGTCAGATCAGCAGTCTTCCCCATGATTGTGTAGCCTAGTGAACCAAACTGAGAGACCATTTTGAAGGCTCAGGAAACCTTTGCAGGTGTTTTGAGTTGATTAGCTGATTGGCATGTCACCATATTCTAATTTGTTGAGATAGTGAATTGGTGGTTTTTTGTTAAATGTGAGCCAAAATCATCACAATTAAAAGAACCAAAGACTTAAACTACTTCAGTCTGTGTGCATTGAATTTATTTAATACACGAGTTTCACAATTTGAGTTGAATTACTGAAATAAATGAACTTTTCCACGACATTCTAATTTATTGAGATGCACCTGTATACTGAGATCTTACGCAAAACAATGAGCACATTGACTGTACATTGACATCATTACCTGTATCCATAGCCTTAACATAAATACAATGTTATATGTTTTAACAAGTATCCCCTTTTGCCACAAACAAATTGGCAGCACTTATATTTCAAGATCATCTTTTTTTCTTTTTTTTTTAGCTCAGCACTGCACTTCTTGGAATCTGTAGTGTGACAACAATGCACATTAAACTTTTTTTAACAAGCTGATAAAGCAAACTGTCATTAAGATGTGACCTGTTGAGTTATCCATAAACTGCTTCTAAAAATTGCAGTAAAGTTATCCAGCATTACATGGTAGAAAAGACTTGGTATTAAATTAAATGTATTCAGTAGCTAACTAACTAACACTATGTGGACGAGAGATTGCATTTCTTGGGCTAATATCTGGCACATGCACAACGTTTTTCAATATAAGCTTGTTTGTGTACATTACTCGCAAAAGTAAAGTAAAAGAAAAAAAAGCCGATCCGGAAAAGACCGTGGTGAAAGGTTTGTAATCGACGTTCATGCAGTCTTAAATGATATATATATGAGTTTCACCTGCACAGCACCTGCCCACTAGCCGGAGTATATGCTAGCTTTTGGGTGAAAATCGTGGTCTCCCATGGTTTTAAAATCGTTTAAGATTTGAAAATCGTCTAGTGTGCAGCCAGCCTTAGAATAATTTTTTTAAACCCCTTTTAAATCCATGTATTGTTGATTTAAACCCTCCTGAAACTAACATGCTGCTGTGAAGAACAAATGATGTAACATTAAGCTTTCTCTAACAAAACATATCCAACAAATTCTTGAAAAAAAGACGTCCCACACCCAAAGCACTGCTTAGATCCAATGAAGAACCTTCATTTCTGAGCTTTCATATAAAGCCTGTATATTCCCAGACAGGAGCGACTTGATTCAAGTTCAAGTTCCCTTGGGAAAGGTGAGAATCTGCAGGTTTCATGGAGTTTCAGGGCTTCCCCTCAGTGCTAGAAGATGTGGAATAGAAAGTGACTGGCAGGTTCCCTCCTCCCCCCTCGACATGCTGGCCAGCCGGCCCCATGATTACAGGGTAAGAGTCAGAGTCATTTCCCCTCTGCTAAAACCCCAGCATACACCTCTAAACATGGTGGAAGTGCAAGGGGGTTAAGATGTTGTTCGCAGCTGTTTGAAGTGCCTTGTCTTTATGGGCAAACATCTGGAGTATCCCAAACAGACAACTTACAGCTGGCCCTACAAAGAGGGCACAAGGCACAAACACCCTATCTAAATACAACTCTCAGGCAGACTGCCTCAGGCATCCGAGTCCCTGTACTCTCCCTCTGCAGCAACATGCAAAAACAAACCGCAAGTGCTGATATTTACATGTGCAGAAAAATGCACTGATAACGATTACACATTATTTATGTTTATAATTATAAATTTTCAATGGAAAGATATCTGTTTTATCTTTTATTAAGTACTGTATCCCTGTGGGTTCTCTTTTGAAAAGCTTCTGTTTAGGTATGTTTGATAGCAGGTGTGTGTTGGTATAACAGTGATTGTGGAGTCTATGGATTCGCTGTCAGTGGAGGATGGAGCAGATGCATTCATGTGGTTGCTTGTGGCTCCAACCAGGTGCGGGAATTTGAATTCATCTGATTTGCTTCATCACTTATTTGCTTCTCCCAGCCCATCCTCCAGCTGCTTGTTTCACTTTAGCCATTTTGTATGTGCTGTTTATGCATTCGGCAGATGCCTTTATCAGAAGTGACTTTACAGTGCAATAAATGTATATGTTTTCATCATTTATCTATATACCATTGAAAAGTTTGAGGTCAGTAAGATTTTTTCTAAATATTTTTTTCAGCAAGGGTGCATTAAATTGTTTAAAAAATTTTTGATTAGTAATATGCATTGCTAAGACCTTTGTTTGGACAACTTTAAAGGCGATTATCTTGAAAGAGCATGATTTTTTTTGCACCCTCAGATTCCAGAATTTCAAATAGTTGTATCTCTGCCAAATATTGTCCTATCCTAACAAACCATACATCAACGGGAAACGTATTTATTCAGCGTTCAGATGATGTATAAAACTCATTTTCAAAAAATTGACCCTTATGACTGGTTTTATGGTCCAAGGTCACATATGACAAAAGATTTCTATGAATGCTGTTCATTTTAACTTTTTATTCATCAAATAATCCTAAGGAAATGTGCTGCTAGCAAAAAAAAAAGGGGAATAATAGGGAAAATTCACCATGTATTTGTTATTGATTATCTGAATGTCTGTCCATCCGTCCGTCTGTCTGTCCATACCATTCAAAAGTTAGAAGTCAAAGATTTTTTAAGGAACTTTATACTTTTATTCAGCAAGGATGCATTAAATTTATCAAAGTGACAGTAAAGACACGTATAATGTTACAAAATATTTGTATTTTAAATAAATGCTGAAAACCATTATTTCAAACTGTAATAATTTTTCACAATGTTACTTTTTACTAAATATATAATCATAAGCTAAGATCTTATGTTCAAAATACACTGACCATAAGAAACTTTCAAAAACAATCTTACCAACCACAAACTTTTGAATGGGAGTGTATTTGTCTGTGATTGACTGTATTGTTAGACATGTATTGCCTGAGGTCATGTAATTTGTTATTTGTAACATAAGTGGTTTTGACTTGCCCCTGAAGAGCTTTACATGTGTCACAGCCTCTCTGTTCCTACAGAAGGATGGGCCATACGCATGACCACAGACAATGCCAAAGTAGCCAAAGTGTCTCGTTCCACCTTCCTCCTCTGCTTCCTTCTCCTCCCTTCAGCTTAAAGCCACCACCTGGCTGCCAGAGCATCAGTAAGTGAATTACTCTCAATATACTTTCTGTTAGCGAACACATTGTTGTGAGCTGTTAGGCCATTGGCCCGTCTTGTGAAGTCTTTGTGCTCTTGAGAACTTGAAAGGCCTGTTATGATATAAAGACAGTTTTGGGCCAAACAACTTAATGGAGAAGAAGTACTTGAGAGGTGGATGGATGTTTATTTGGTTGACAGACAATGAAACTGACGCAGATAGGCGGTGAAGAGAACCTATTTTTAGGAGGGCCTTTACAACCCTCATACATGGCAGACTAAGTTTATTGGAGCAAAAAGTTGTCATTCTTCTGGGCAATGATAGGGCTCCATTTAGCCCCAGCTCATGTCCAGGAATACATGTGTATTAAGTGACCACACCTGTCTCACTTCGCCTGTCCTGCTTTAAAGTGATAGGTTTATTTGAATATACTGAGTGCAGAGTGTGTATTGTAAAGTAAAGATCAATGGCATGACGTCAAATTTATTCAAAAGTACTTTACACATGCAATTTACACGTACAGTGACTTGAATATACCTCTTCGATTATGAGCATGCTTTTAATTTCTGAATTAAATTAACTAAATCAATTTTGGTGTTTTTGAAGGGATATAAAGTGAAAAAGATGAACTGTTCTTATATCATAATTATATATATATATATATAGTTTCATTAAATAAAGTTTTTGTCCACAAAATTAAAGTAATTTATAGTGCGGCCAACATTCAAAAAAATGTATGATATAATATAAGATAATCTGAATTTTTATGACAAGTCACAGTTAATTCAGGTATAAAATGTCATGTGGATCCACCTCCCAAATAGGTATGATATTTATAAATTAATAATTCATTATATTTCTATAAATACTTTTTTACCTGAAAAATAGATGTTTTTTGAAAATAATAATATGTATGTATGCACATGTATTCAAGGTGTAAGGAAAGTTATGTTAATGGTTTTTACTTGATGGTTACACCACATGACATTTTTTAAGTTATTAAATTTAAGCATGTTATAAATGTTGTTTTTTTTTACTATAAGAAACCAACCTGAATTCCAACTTGAATTTGGAATGCATTTTCATTTTAATTTTCTCTGTTTTTTGTTTGTTTGTTTATTATCGTGGACTTTTTTGCCACCCTCACCTGTTGAATGTGAATAAGTTAATAAGTAAGTATCGTTTTAGCTGTTCAAAATTAAATTAAATAAATAAACAAACAAATAAATAAGTGATAGATCAAAGTTTATACAGTAGTTACAGATAAAAGACAACTAAATGAATGTTTGGGTGGATGCGGATTGTCCTTTGTCATTCATGTCTCCTTTTGTTATCCTACACTTACATGGAAATGCATAACTCTTTTTGCATAAAATGTCAGTTTGTGGATTGTACTAAAGAAAGACAATAGCATTGGCAGTTGATCTAGAGTTAAAGCCAATCGTGGCCTCACAAAGACCAGTCTGACATATCTGCTCATTAGTCAGCACACAGAAAAAGGAAGGGCCCACACCACTTTAAACGGGGTCCCCTTTCATGGAACCGCATGCCTGGAAGGGCTGCAGTGGAGTCCTCCTCTGGAAACATTCACAGAAGTTGAAAGAGAGGTTTCCACTCCCAGGAGTGACCGCTTGGCTTTGTGGATGGCAAAACCACCCAATCTGTAAACTGGGCCTTGGCAAGTTAAATAACAGCAGTAGAGTGTCTTGGCAGTGCTGTCCTTGTAGAAATATCAAGCACAGCACTCCAGGCGGGCCCGCATAGTCTAGTGACACAAGTCTGTGAGCGTATTTTTAGCTTCACCAGGGAAAGGCCCCTTTCTATAGATATGCTGGGAGATATTCTAGTTTTACGTGTTTTGTGCCATCACAGCTGTCGGTTTCATTGAACCTTCATGTGCTTTTGTTGTAAGAATTAAAAACACTCAGACCAGTATGATTGACATATTTATTAACTTCCATTTAAGTTAGGGTATCATCATGTGCACAGCACATACATCACGATATTTAACAAGACCTGTATAAAACTACAGACAATATTTGGTAAAACAGGATTCAGAGCGCACTACTACAGGACTCAGACGTCAGCCCATTTACTAGAGCTCTGCCATGGATGCAAACACAACTGTATGGGAAGGGAACTGACAGAGAAATGGTATATGGTTTATTTTAATACACCACATATATCCCTGTTCATAAACACATTAAAAAACATTGTTGTATTGAAAGACGAGGATGTTCCGTTTTCACTAATCTCAGGCTACTAGGTCATGCCTGTTGATATTGATTTTTTTTTTTGGTTAAACAAATCAAGACCAATGCTTTGTGTCAGTTCTACATTGTAATGAGGGTCAGGGACAATTTGTCTTCAGTGGCCATTCGGTCTACTGTAAACAACATCCACACTGATGCAAATCATGTCCATTTGGAAAGAGGTTTGGCACAGCTGTGTAAAAGAGAAACACGGACAACCCTCCCTCCTCCAGCATTAGCTCAGGTAGCTCAGAGTCATCAAGTGAAACTAATTGATGTGCACATCCAGGCAGGGCATGGTAAGAAACAAATGGCAAATTTGGACACGTAAAGGCTGAAATACCATGGCTTTAAATAAAACCATGTGAATGTGTTTATGCTTATGAGGCAAATCTGTCAGTTTAGCTTCAAAATTGTCTCTTAATGCTTTCTTTAAAGCTTCTTGAAGCCCATCCATTTTCACTTTAGTTTACACTCAGGTACATTAGTTTCTTTCAATTAAGTGTACCTGCAGGCCATTTCGATGAAAATAAGGAATGCTTTTTTAAAGATAATCTCTCGAATATGTGTTTTTAAAGGTTCAAGATGGAAAGCTTGTTTATCCCTGCATGAATGCATCATATCTTAATATTTATTTTACTAGCATCATTTACCATGTTTAAAGCAGCTTCTCAGTTTTGCACCATATTGCATTTACAATATATATAAAGAAAAATATAGGGTTACTGGTTGAGCATATAGTATAGTCTAACAGCTGTCTGCAAATATTTCCAACATGATTATCCTTTCTAAAAGTAAATCGCAGGGTAAAGATAGCTCAAACGTGACAAGGCGCAACTAGGACGCAATGGCCGCCAGAACTTCACAGAGTAGCAGTAGTCTCAGAAGAGCAACTTAGAACTAAACATTCTATGTCAGCTGATTTTCAAAGTAGGAAACTGTCAGTTGGAAACTGCATGAGGTAGAAATCGACAAAAAAGTGGCCAATACGCCTCCTCGAAACTCACTGTGGAAGTTGTTTTTACCTTAACTCTTCGTTCACTTACACACAACACTGTCATTTCTTTGTTTCCGTGTTACCACCATAGAAAAATACTGATGTTTAACATAACTGATTTCCCCCCAGGCACCCAGCAAAGACTGACTTGGACTTGGCTTTGTACAGTATGTCTCTTTAAAGGGGCTCAGGGTACAGTATCTGCATTGCAATGCCTTTGAATTTTTCAATTCGTGTCTGTATGTTAAAGAAGCTACTTCTCTCTATCCAGAGCCTTAGAAATGTGACAAAGATTGACTGAGGATAAGTTCAAAGTTCAACCCCCCCGGCAGAGCTAAAAACAGATTTGAAGGGGTAGAACTTCAGTAAGCTAGAGTAAGCCGATACTGCTTCAGTTAGATCCGAGCTCCGCACAAAGGAGCTCAGACATTGGACAATTGTTCCAGTGCTAATACTATGGGGGTTGATAGTCTTCACCTTAACGATAGGAGGCTTGACCTAAGACTTACATATTCTTTCCAACGAAGGACAAATGGACCTTATTCAGCGTAGACGCCATATTTAATTTTTCGTGATGCGAAAAATTAAAACGGGGCTGCGACGGATAGTGTTTCTCACTGTTGATCGTTCAGCAGACGCAAAATTGAAATGCGTCTTTCCAAAACCTTCCCAATGGCTGTACACCGTTTGTTCTGAAAATTGCAAACCTTGTTTTCATTCGTGAGAAAATAATATGGCGTCTACACTGACTAGGGCTACCTCTCCGAAACATTTGCTTTAGAACAACACAAACAGTGCAAAAAAATGTACATTGTAGGAATTTCACTTGTATATGAACACGTGGTAGCAGCAATGAGGATAAATTAACAAATAACAAATAAATTAATTGTTGTCTTCCACCTCGGAAAGAGGACGTTGTGATGAATATAAAATCAACAGATATAAATAGTCTACTATTTACATACATGACACGATACACTCACATGTAGCCTAACTTCTGTAGAAAGTGCATCGTCGTTCCGCCACCTTGCGCCCCTCCAAATGAGCTCAAATTCTCGGCAAGAAATGTGTCACCGTCATGGATGTCGATACTCGATTTCCTTTCTTTGTTTTGCCAGTCTTACTTAGTCCGATGTACATTCCGGGATGTGCCTGCGATTCGTACGCATTGTAATTATTTGCAAGGAGCTTTTCTCTGAACTTGCATTCATCTGTGAACTGCATCTACAATAAAAAAGAACATAGCAATGATTATTTTCATTGACATTTCTCACGAGTCATAACATAGGCTATATCATCGGCATTTTGATTAAATAATAAAGCGACGTTCCTTTACAGCAAGGAATTTTATGGAGCAAACAGAACAAACGGTTTATCATATTTTATAATCTACAGCAAAGAGACAGCTTTGATCTGTCTTCATGATTGTTTTGCAAGGGACAGCCAACGTTGATAGATCCATATTGCTTGGCCTGACTGGTTTAAAATTACATCTATCAGCAAGTTACGCGATTTCTGGGTCATAGAAACGTGTAGGTGTTTTGGGGGTCTTGGTCAGTCTATGTGAAGAAATCGGAGAGGGTAGCAGTATGGTGTTTGGGTGGTCCTCTTTGGCCAGTTCATCTTTACTCTGACTGGGAAGGACAGTAGGTGCATGTGTTGGCTGGCAATGCTAAGAATGGAATGCGTAGTCCGAATGATCTACTGCGCTACCGTTCCTGGGTTTGTCCGTCCCACAATGAAAACACCACTAGTCACTGGAAGCACGCCACAACTGAGTTCAACAATGTAACGCTGTCGGAGACTGTGCGACGGGGAAGGGGAGGTCGGTGGTGAGGCCGTGAGGGATCTCAAGTACAGGGTGATATGTCATCGAGCTCTGATAAGAACATTCACGGGCGGAAACCCATTGTAAATCATTTCATACTCACAGATCCGAAAAGCTTCCCTTTGCTGTTCATGGCCACGAATAGCCCGCTCCGGACGCCAAACAGTGTCACAACTCCCCTCTCCACCGGAGATATCTCAAGAAGACCTGAAACACACAACAAAGAAAATAAATGACCTTGTTTGGCTTATATCTTTAGCCCTGTCTGGCAACTCCCAACCATGACTGCCTTTCTAAAAATTGTACGTGTTTACGCTTAAGTTGCCAGAGCATCCTTTTTGAAGGAAATGACACTTTCCGCCTCTTCAAATTTCCCAAACGTAATATCGCATCTATTCTTTCTCTGTAAACCCACTAATATGTATTTTTAAATTACTTCTGCTTTATTTTAAACCACGTCTTTCCCCAATGATTTGATTGACACGTGTCAGAAAAAGAACATTTCTATGATCAGATCCTTGACCACTTTAGAAGGGTCTAAGGAAAACTTAGTAGGCCTAATAAACTTTGTAACAATATTTCTCATTTAATGATAAAATAACTACTGTTTGTTTAGTCTGTGATGAATGTTGACAAACATAACCAATACTTCTTGGGTTTGTTTTTAGAAACATATGAAGTGCGTCAACACAGATGTTTAGAACGCCTGTTATATATTGCATTTGCCTTGAATTGACATTAGGTTGAAATTCTTAAAGATATGGTCTCAGAAATATTTTGTTTTAGCCTAATGTCAAAAGAAGACATTTTAAATTCCAAAACAATTTAATCTGTAGTTCTTTAGAAAGCCATCTGTACTGGTGTGTAATAGACTGAACATTCTCTAAAGAAGCCTGAAAGTCTGAACCAAAGAATCACTGAAGAACCTTTATTGTTTTAAAGAGTGAAGGGTTAATCTACCGTAAATGATGAGTTTAAAACTTTCAACTTTAGGCTTGGGATTTTGGCCCGGTTCCTGTCCTGCTCTGGTTACGGATACCTGTTGCGTGCGTAACGCAGGATGCCAGATGCTGGTGCACTACCACACCTGATGACTTGATTCGGGAAATGTAAATCGAAGCGCTACAACATGCTTTGCTGATGTTATCAAACATGGCACGATGTTGAATTCGTCTAACTTAAAGTTTTATTACAATTATTTTTACTGAATTACAGCCACTGCGCGTTATTTGTGTTTTTTTATTTTTTTACTTCTGTAAGCTAATTCTTTTTCGTAATTCAATTTCATTTGGGTGACAGTTTCAAATCCAACAGCCGATCCAGCATGCATAAGTACAAATAACAGATGAAACTTACTGTAACGGTTTTCGTTGTGCACGCCGGTAATTCTACCGTCCGGTAATACTTGGAGATGAAAGCCGATGCCAACATTGCAGTAGAGACGTCGCAGTCTTTTAATGCCCGTGAGATAATCATTGTCCCGGCTGATATCTCTTTTTTCCCCGGGGATTCGGGCTAGAGAACGCGAGTAGAGGGTCTCCCAGCGTCGCTCCACGGGTCCGTTCTGCCCACCGGGCAGCGGAGCGCAGCGCACTGAGCTTGTCATAAGTCCTAAGACCAGTATTGGTAATAGGGCCGAATGGACACTCATCCTTCTGAGCGGTACGTGAGCGTTTGAAAGAGTTGAAGACACCAAACTACCGTCTTTCTCTGTTTTTGTGTCGGCAGCCAAAAAGACGCACAAAACGGCTTACTCACAGACAGAGCTACGGTCAACCCTAGTGAGCGGCATGAAGTCGCGCTCAGTGGGTTTCCTCTCAAGACACTACACTTCAGACTGGTGTTCAAGCTGTTTTGTTTTCACACAAAAGTTGGAAAATGTTGACCGTCAGTTCTAGCCTCGCTCAGCCATGCTACTTTTCCCTTGCCGACGATATTTATATCTGCAGCGAAATTACATCACACACTACCTAGTGCATGACGGAGAAGCCTTCTGCGCCACTCTGAGCACACTGAATCCTTATAATGTGCGCACGTCCATGCCGTGGGCAGTGAGACTACTGCGCGCCTGTGTGCGCGCGTGCGAGTGAGGAGGCAAACGTCATAACCGATCCCTTACAATAAAACAACATTCGTTAACTTTGACAGTGCAATGCCGTTGTCCATGGGAATAGTGTCTTTATCAGTCTCAAATCTGCGTCCGAATGACTTTCAACGCAAGTCATTCTTAGAAGCTGTTAATGGTCATCTTTGCTTTGATGCGCCTATTATAAATAATTAAATTTTTCTTAACTACCTTCAATAATATAAGAATGTGTTATAAAGTGACAAATGATGGTAGCCTGCTAGATGGTAGCCTACTACTAGCAACTATAGGCTATCTCTTTTCGCAACAGTTTATTTGGCGGCAGGTGGAAAGTGCCATAGCTTTTTGTCGTTACTGAAAAGTATTTTTAAGATATAATCTTTCATATAAAATACGTGGAATTAAGCTTAGTGTAGGATATGCGCTTTGCAAACCCCCTCAACAATGTATATATTGTTGAGTCTTTGTGTAGGCTTCCTTTATAATCGGACAGAAATAAAATCATTTATGTATGAGAGGATGTATCGGAAATCGCAACGTTAACAGACTGCAGTGTTAGGTAGGAGACCGTTCTATAACTGAACAATAACAGGAAAAAAACAAAAGTCGAATTCGAACGAATTGCAAATACAAATTCAAGAAAAAGCGGCCCTGTTCCGCGAAAGAACAATGCTGTGGAAAACGAAAATAAGGAAATGGTATGCGTAATGACATAAATTGTTATGAAAATGACACACAGACGTGGATGTGCAAACATAATTGCTGAATTCTGTAAAGGAGCTTTTGCACATCCCTCTGACAGCGTAAAGACTGCTAGATAATTCAGCCTGACAATGCTGTAGCTGACCTCTTACGAGTGTCTAGTTGTGAATGTTGTGCGTCAGAGCATTGTGGGGGAGAGCGTGTAAACCGCTGGACGCATCACACTGTGAGTCAAGCTTTCTCAGCGGCCCCGCGCTCCCTGCTGCTAGTGTAGAGGATGAGACGTAAAACGGAAAGACCATGGGGGATGGTCAAAACACTTATCAACATAAAAGTAAGACACCTACTTGAAACCTCAAAAGATTGTAATTTGCGTTACTATTGATAGAGGCTTTCGTAAGGATAGCCTAGTACGTGAAAATAATTCCGCCCGGAATGAACACCTCTTTAACGCACCGACTGCTCGGGCTGAATGAATACCCGAGGGTGTATTTACTATATTGGAGCAAATTACGCAGAGGGTTTAATTACACATCCGTTTATAGGAGAAGGACTCTTTTATGTTCTGTTGTTTATGTTCTGTTGTTTACAAACAAACAAGTTCCTCTTCAAGGTAAATTTGCGTGTTCACGATACAGTGGCGTACAAAAGTATTTGGATACTTTTGCTATAAGTGAATATGTTCGCGTTACATAAAATAGCAAAACAAAAATAAGTTTACATTTCAAATAATTAAACAATTTTTATGTTTAAAATTAAGACAGGTGTTTGATAATTTGATACACTACCTGTGGTTACTCTGTTAGAACTTACTTACTTCATGTATTCTCAAAAATCCTCTTTGCAGTAGGCTACTTGGTTCGAAATATTTAACTCTGGCTACTTGGTTCGAAATATTTAACTCTAAAATCATTTATTTGCAGATATTTTGTTATTTAGCTTTAGGTGTGTCCAAGAATGTCTAAATACATTTTAGGGGCTCTATACCTAGGCCTATTTATAATTTTTATTTAATTTTTAACTATTTTATTTTAATGTTATTTTATTTATTTATTTTTACACATTTTTACTTTGATGCACATTATTTCTGCATAAAATGAACAATATTAGGAATAAACTATAATGAAAGGAAAAAAAAACACAAATGTACACTCAAATGTATTTGTTAGTAGATGTAAGTGGTAAAATGCCCAAAACTTAAAGGCCTATTTATAATTTTTATTTAATTTTTAACTATTTTATTTTAATATTATTTTATTTATTTGTTTTCATTTATTTAGTTTTACACATTTTGACTTGATGCACATTATTTCTGCATAAAATTAACAATATTAGGAATAAACTATAATGAAAGAAAAAAAAAACAAATGTACACTCAAATGTATTTGTTAGTAGATGTAAGTGGTAAAATGCCCAAAACTTAAAGGCCTATTTATAATTTTTATTTAATTTTTAACTATTTTATTTTAATATTATTTTATTTATTTGTTTTCATTTATTTATTTTTACACATTTTGACTTTGATGCACATTATTTCTGCATAAAATTAACAATATTAGGAATAAAGTATAATGAAAGAAAAACAAAAAACAAATGTACACTCAAATGTATTTGTTAGTAGATGTAAGTGGTGAAATGCCCAAAACTTAAAGGCCTATTTATAATTTTTATTTAATTTAACTATTTTAGTTTAATATTATTTTATTTATTTGTTTTCATTTATTTAGTTTTACACATTTTGACTTTGATGCACATTATTTCTGCATAAATTAACAATATTAGGAATAAACTATAATGAAAGAAAAAAACAAAAACAAATGTACACTCAAATGTATTTGTTAGTAGATGTAAGTGGTGAAATGTCCAAAACTTCATTAATTAAACAAGGTAGGCCTGTTGATTTAAAAGTATATGGGCCGATATCTGGGACTGATTTGTTTATACAAATCATCATGGCAAACAAACAAAAAGTTCCCTCACCATAACTCTTGCTTGCCCCGCCTTTGTTTCGCATGACAACGTTTCCTCCAGACAGAGCACTCTCATCTCTTAACTTCAAAAAGGAGAGCTGAATACCTTCTAGACACAGAGCCTGTTACCCAAATTGCTTAACCTGTATCTAGGCGATCCCATCCGAGCTCTGACGGTTCACTAAATGTTGCTTGCTGATGGGGGTCTTCTGCACACAGGAATGGGTCGTTTGTCAAGCGGTTCATTTGATCTAAGCATGTGTGGCTGGTTTTATATACATGTTGGCGGCCCAGACACTGATCAAACAGACTTGTTTGACCCATTTAGATACCCAAATCGAAAAGGCGTGTGATGCTTTACAGCCACTGCTGAATTATAATGACAAAAACTCAAACGGTCTTTACAAGTGTTTATATTTAGACCCACACACCATGCACGCTTTCATAATTTAGTCTGCTGCTCACCGATAATGAACGCTTTATATAAATGAAAGTCATTGTGTTACTTTTTAAACCGAGTGCTTGCCGTTGATACAGAACTAGCAACAAACAAATGATACACATTTCAACTAGTCTAGTCTCTTACAAGCTGTAGCCCTATCAACTTTCTGAATGCAAGCAGAGGAATGAAGTGAATTTAATAATAACAGGGCGCTCAGCCGCTCTCCATGGTGCTGCAGTCGCGCTCAACCGCTTCAGATCCGCCTCTCAAATGTGTGTGGAAATGAGACGATTTTGTTCAGTCAAACAGTTGAACAAGTTTGGGGTTAAAACAAAGAGATCGTTTTTAGATTATTATTTTTTTTTAATAATAGTGGCGTGAGAAACTGACTTGTGCTGTTTGTAATATGTGAGATGAATTAGTTGCAGTGCTCTAGGATTTGATCAATCGAACACAACTAGTTTAACTGTGAGTTCTCACAGTAATACAGTGTTATTATTATAGTGTGCTGGATTTACTGGGTAAGTGTTTAGAGGGCCTGTAACTCCTCTAATATCTCTTCAAAAGTGAATCACTTTTACCGCTCTTTAATTGCAGCACACCTACAAAAAAAACTAATTGCCAAGCCTATATCAACCATAGAAGTGACAACCCGCCCTTCAAATTCTACATTTATTGCGAGGACAACATTAGCAAACCTTTGATAACGTTCTGTGATTGCACAGAAACTGGACAGAAGTCAGTGCTTCCCTCTATAGGACACTTTTGGAAACACAGTGACAGAAGAATTTGCTAACTTAGACTGCTGAGATGTTGGAGTGCATTAACCTTCCTGACATCGTGTTAGTGTGACTAATTCAAATAGGATTTATTTTGCCCAGACATTTAGGCCTAGGCTACTGTAAAGTTTACAAATAGCTTTATTGAATAAAGACAGAACAGTTTGCTGTGTGTTAGTGGAATTTAGTTGCACTGCTTTTAAAGCCTGTGCTTGTATCTCAAACATTTTATTTGAGCAGAGCATTTTCTTTGCCTCATATGTAACCTATTATAATGGTATTTGTAGTAATATTCCAGAAGAATACCCTAGTCTAAAATATGAAGCATTTTACAGCTTAACACTCAGTCGATTCTGTGTCATTTTATCTAATAACCTAATAGCATTAATAAATGTATCACTTAAAAAAACAGTCAAGCTGGAAGCAATATGGTGTGATGTTAGTGCAGAGGTCAGCAACTCTACAAGGTCCACAAAGATGGCCAGTAGGAACTGTCTGTACGAACAAAGACCCCTCAGGCTCCGCTGGGTCAATACTTGAGGACTTCCTGACGATACCAATTAGATGGGCACGAGGAGCAGCCCTTTGAGGCCCTTGGCCGGAGAAGAATGAGACTGAATCGCAGTGATTTTAATTGGAGCGGTTTTCACTGTAGTGCACGGCTTTAAGTGATTTCTGAGAAAGCACTCGTGGGGTAATTTAATTATCAGTAGATTTCAAAAATATTACAGTCATTTTGGAAATAATATTTATTTATTTATTCATTCATTCATTCTTTTTTTAGCACTTGTACACTTTCTGTTCTCATTCGAAATTACACGTGAGGTGTAATCTCAACATGACCCGACAGCCCGATCTTATGGCCTTATGTTTTTTTTTTTTATTATTATTATTTTTATTTATTTTTTGGCAGCAGGGTTAATGAGCGCTTATATGCCCTCGACATGGCGGCAGACGTGTCATTGTTGAAGGCAGGTCATCAGAAGTCGCTCTATCGGGACGCTGAACCTTAACCCCTGGGTCTCTGTTTACTTGTTATATGCCACTGAACTAAAAGGGGCGTCGTGTGCCTGAATAGGTAGTTAGAGCTACGACCAAAGAGCATGAAAAACTTTGCACACAGGTTCAGCGAATTTTGTTGGACAGAATGAGTTTTGTAATTCCAGGGGCTTCAAATATTTTTGTAACCCATTTTTTTGAATCGCAAGGTCTTCTGGCCCTCAGATTTATTTTTAGATTTAATCATTTTTATTAGTTCATTTTTCTGTATTCTTGAGTTGGCTGTAAACAGTGATCAGTTAGATCAGTGATGCACAAATAAAAAGTGCAATTGTGCTTTTTTTTTTTTTTAGTGTAAAACAGTGTAAAAGGTTGTTAATGGAAGTTTTGATTTCAGAATTTTTAATGATATCAGACTTCATACAACTGTTTTTGGATCCAAATGCATACCTTTATTTTTAGAAGAATACATCTGAATAATGTTACCAATAATTTTGAGAGCAAACCACTTATTTGTATTATCTGTGATAAGTATTGTAAAGCTGGTGCTATCGTTATTTTCATTGGCCAGAGGGAAGAAAGCACTCCTCGGTTTCTGATTAATATGGTGAATATGATATTTGACGTCGAGGAAAGCTTTGATCTCGCCTCCCATGTATTTATGTATATATGAATGGGTATGTGAAAAATAAGCTATCAGGATGGCAAGACAAAGGTTCATTCAAACAGTTCCATTTATCTCGAGTCCGGCATTCCTGTTAAGTAATATTAGAGTTTGGCATTCATAACAAACTATACAACGCGTTACACTTTCTAAGACATATTTTTTCATCGGGGATTGCCTTGTTTCTCAGATCACAGGCTCTCGTCGTTTAGAAAAAGGAAGAAGAATATCTCAAGCGGCACGGCTTCCCAGGTTCCCCCAGAGATATGCCATTGTGACCGCCAGGAAGCTCTCGAAGCTGCGAAGTATAGAATAACACGTCTTTTTTTCTCCTATAGATTTCAAAAGCACAGATCTCTGTTCTTGCAAGTAGCCGCTCTTCATGCGAAACACAGGCTGTTACGGTAAGTACGTTTTAAAATTAAAAAAAAAAGTATTTTATGTGAGTATATTTTACAAAGTGGTTGTGTTTTGCTTTTCTCCCATCGATTTTTTTTTTCTTCTTCTTCTTCTAGATGATGTCACTTGAGGCAGTTAAGGAGAAAGGGGGGATGGTCCCAAGAGGGAGTCCCTTTTTGCTGGACCGCTGAGAGACTTCAATACCTGTGCGATCACTATCACAGTTGCGGTGAATATATCTGCAGACATTGCCATTAATTTAGCTGTCAAAGTTTTAATTAAGCTCCACATAATATGTATTATGTAGGCTATTCTAGAAACAGAGAATGCATGTAAGGTGGGAACGAAATAAAAGAT
This sequence comes from Sinocyclocheilus anshuiensis, assembly GCF_001515605.1. Classification (NCBI taxonomy): domain Eukaryota; kingdom Metazoa; phylum Chordata; class Actinopteri; order Cypriniformes; family Cyprinidae; genus Sinocyclocheilus; species Sinocyclocheilus anshuiensis. The sequence goes on along the minus strand of NW_015558577.1, from coordinate 924,136 downwards.
CATTGATCATTCACTCTAGTCTTTTGTCCAAAATGCCACTGTATCATGTATGCTTAGCAATAAAACAAAAAATGTGTATTTTCATATAATTTATTGGTGACATTCCTCCAGATGTTTAGCTTTCAGTGTCAAACAATGCCGTTTTAATGCATTACTCAGCTTACAGTGTTCAATACATTTGACATTTATCAAAACTATGCTTCAGAGCTGATGTCATTACATGTATTTAGACTCAAATGTGTATTAAGAAATAGGAAACTGAAGAGTCTACTCTTACGGGATTGTTCAATTGTTCAACGATAACAGTGTTATTCTAACAATGCAACTATTCATCTCTTCTGAAGAAAATCTTTGATATTTGGAAGTGTAGAAACTATGTCATCAATAACTTAAAAACATATAAACAAAATAAATATGTATTACATTAGTAATATACAAAGTACTCCTGATTGCAGTTTAAGAACAGTAGCCTATCACATGTAAGTTAAAAAGCATCTGTTTTATGTGTATGGATCTTTGTTTTCTACTTTATACTTCAAAAAGGAAAAAGTGCTTGTCTGTACACCACCTATAAAAGCCGTAGTCCAATACATAACACATCATTGGCATTGTCAAGCACTTGTACAACATCCTAATTCATGATTACAAACATTTACTCTATGTTATCTTGCTCACATAAAACATAAATGACTGTACAGCTATGTACAATAATTACACGTCTTTCCCTGGTGAAAAAAACGTACAGTTCCATACTTAAAGTGCTCTATTTTTGCACACTATTTTTCTACTTAATATACTAAAAATTAGTATAAAAATATACTTAGGATAATCTTAAGAACATCTAGTGTACTCAATTTTGAGACGTCATGAATATGAACTAAAATGTGCTAAAAATGTATTTAGGTACCACTTGAAGCCATCTTTTTATACAAAGGTGGGTTCAAGTGGTAACTAAATACATTTTTTAATACAGAGACAGTATGTTAAAAGCACATTTTAGTTCATATTCATGGTGTCTCAAAATAGCACAGTTGAGTACACTTAGAAGATTATCTTAAGAAGTACTAAAGAATCATTTTTAGTATATTAAGTACAAAATTAGTGCGCGAAAATAGAGCACTTTAAGTACATTATGGAAGTGTACTTTTTTTTCACCTGGGTTAGCAGAAAAGACTTCAAAAAGTGTGAACATGAAAAAACAACGCAAAAGACAAAACTTTCAGTAGTGTTAAATTTGGTCACATGAACCTATCTGGACTGTCTTTGTGTTTCGGATGCAAAAACAAAGCAAAAGGATGTTTCATAATTCCCCAAAAGGTTTTTTTTTGGGGGGGGTTTTCCCCAACATCATCCTTTCTCGAGAAAATTGTTCCATGTGACTCCTTTGGTCTGTTGGACTCTCAGTGGCTTTGGATCTTTTCTCCATCTGTGTCAAGAGAGTGTTAAATGTCAGCCCTTCTGCTGTGGCCCTTGGAGCCCCTGTGTCGTCGTCTTCTGCGTTCTGCCCGACCCACAGGGGCTCTGTGAGAGCCGGCCTGGTGCCGCTGGCTCTCTCTGAGCTTGCGCACCATCTCATGGTCCTTGTTGCCCAGAACACGGGGCAGGAAGAGGGAAGCTTTGTCTGTGCTCCGTGTCTTAAAGCCCCTCCTGGGCCGGCCCTTCCCATTGATGGACACGTACCACTGCCTCGTAGAACTGGCACGCCGCTTGCCGCCCCCTGCCCCGGACCCTGTTGATGGAGGCTGGGTGGTAGCATGGTGCCTTGATGCATAGGTGTTGTAGCCTAGCTCGTGAATGCGCTCCAGAAACTCACACTCTCGGTTGAAGACTTCCTGGAAGGGTTGAAAAAAATCGTATTACTTTATTTTGACATTCATAACTGGACCTGGAACAAGATGCGCCCTCAAAAACTTTAGATATTTCTTCAACAAGTCATCTCCATTTTGTAGAAAAGTCAACATTTAAACTGATCCAAAAGCTGCACAATTGAATTCTCAGCATCTCAAACGCAAAAGTAAGAACCTCGTATGTGGTTATCACTCTCTGCTGACCAGAAATTTCAGTGACAAGGTCCCCAGTGAGGGAAACAAAACTCAATAATCAAACTCTCAGTAATCTAGCAGCATGTAGGCATACTCGTTCCGCATGAAAAACACCACCATGTGGCCATAGCCTCAAATAGCCCTTCTTGTTATCTGATCCCACAGCTAGCGAATTTCAGCTATTTGATTTTCCGACGTGACGTAACACTTACTGAAGCATACAGACGTCCTTTCTCATTCATAGCCAGGTATCTTCCAGAAAACAGGCCTTTTATCGCCACAACACCGACATCCACAGCTGTGATCTCGAGTATACCTAGAAAAAGAGCGGAGCAGTTATTGCGCATGCTAGAAATGGGGAAAGTCATTTACAATAGCTTTTCAAATAGCATAAAAATGTGTAGGATTCGATACAAGGTCAGTCGAGGTCGTTCATCAGTTTTCACAAACCTGTCATGATTTCGCTAATGTTTGAAGGTGTAATTTTATTCAGTTAACGATTAGTTGTATTATTAATTAATGATTATAGAAGTGTTATTATACTATACATTAAATAGTTACGTTTATTTACTGTAATATTAATTAATATAAAAGTATTTTATATAAATAAAAATAATTGATTGATGTCTTTAACTTAATTAGGCTAAACCACTTGCTTTAAACTTACAATCTCACCCACGTTTAATATTAAATAATTTAGAGTGTGTGTTGTTCAGTCGGATTAATTGTAAATATTGTGGTATATGCCGTTTTAAATGTTGTTTTATTTCTACATAAGTTTTTCGTTGATTAAGTCACAGTCTACACAACATACGCTGTCGGGTTAGATATACAGACACTAAACGCCTCTTAAAGAGGATGTTTATTCATCCCTTTTTTCCACTGATTAATGGCTCTCCTAATTCTTCTGTTTCGAATAATCATCCTTTTACGTTGGATAAACACATCCGTTGTCTAAGTCATTATGTTAAACTGTCTGTTGAATCCTGTTTTCGTATGGTAATTTTCCATGGGCACTCGGATTTGACAAATTGGAAAACTAAGACAGATAAACGAATGCTGTAATTTAAAGAACGACGATTTAAGATTGCAATGTAGGCTACGCAATTTGACAGGGAATTGTCTTTACGATGTAAGTTATACAATCAAAGTAATTTGAAATGTATCTCACAAAATAATGCAATACAGTTGCTTTATTTTCAAGACGAAATTTTTAGCTTACAAGTTGTGCAGTCCGCAAAAGTGCTCTCATCATTACTTTAATCTTCATTTAACTGTGGTAAGAACGCTGATTTAAATGTTTTATATTCGTCAACTTAACATAAGCCGGGCAGGGTGAGTTATTGTTCGATGTTAATTATTTAATGCGCAAAGGCGCCTCCCGAATACTGTCAGCGCACAATGTTTTCCAATGTAGGATTTGCGCAATTACGCAAGCTTCATACCGCACAGAAATTGACATTCACAAATATGAAAAGCGAGAAGGGTTTACTCACTGAAAGGATTGTTTTCATCAAGAGATCCGTCTATTTTCCCGTTCGGGTGAATTTGCAAATGATATTTTGTGGCGCAGTAAAGTTTCCTGCGTCTTGGAGCTCCCCCGAGGTGCTCGTAAACCCCGCCGCGTCCACCAGCATCTCGCCGCTGCCTTGGGTCACACACCTGGCCCCTGGCACAAGGTGCCCTTGGGGTCCTGGTCAGCCTCGGAGCCAGAGATTCCTGTAAACTCGAATCCAAGGAGCTCAGTAACAACAAGAGCAGAATTATAACCATTGTGGCATGGCGGGATGTCGGCAAAATCTCGCTGGAATAGAAAGAGCTGGCACACGGGGTCCCATCAAAGAAGTATCATTAGTCAGTGATCCAGTCAACTGAATATTAAAATCAAAACGTGCTGTATCCTTCTGTCCCCTCTTTAAAATGTCGCGGTCATCTGTTAGAGCCGGCTTGATGGCAACAGCATGGGTTCGCCTCGTTGGTGCTCATGGGTTCCACTCTGCTCTCCAAGCAGACTGTATCTGACCGAGGAGGAGAAAACAGCCAGTCGGTTTCACAGGGAGCCTATCGTGAGATTTCGCTGATCGACAGTGTGCACAGAAATAAAAGAGCCCTCCTGCAACAATAGCCCGAACCCCGACCAATTGATACAAAGGAAAAGGGGAGGCAAGGTATCAGTCTTGTGTGAACCAAGAGGTTGCAGCGTGGATAAAATTACACAGCACTACACACGGTGGCTTACAGCGGAAAACCGCATCACAAAGAGAGAGACATCCAAGGGCAGAGTTTGCTTCTTTTGAAAGATCCGAAAATTATATTGAAGCATGAACACTGGCCTGCATGGGACAGCCGCTATTGATTCTCTTTTCATGCCTGTTGGCACATTTCAACAGTGATGATGTTAACATTCATAGACATACGCACGTGGCTTTCAATTATCCACATTTATGTATGGAATGTTTCTGACTCATAATATAAAAGAGTGACTGACAACACAAAATAGTCTGGACAATCGGCTAGAAAAAAAAAATCAGTAAAAGTCACTTGCAACAGGAAAAGTTCATGATGAGACATGGGTTATGCATTTATATATAGCCAGTTAAAAAAAGCGTCTTTACGCGGTTCGTTTGCTTATTAGGAGCACTGTAATTAACAGCGATTTATTCTTTTAAATATGAACCAAATCATGATTCAGGCGCGTCCAACCCCCCAATGCGATATTACATTGATGCGGAATGCCTTCAGTAGACCCCCCATTATCATTCCGAAGTAGCTACATTTCAATCATTCATTCCAAATATTTTATAGGCTATGAAGCACAGGTTGTGAGAGTAGGCTAGTTAAGATGGTGCTCGGAATAACCCGATCAAGACCTGTTTTCCCATTCATTGCATTCCGTAGAAAACATGCAGCTACATTTCCCTGTCATTTGAGAAGAAGAAATCCAAAAATGCCGTTTCCCGAAGTTTCTATCTTGATTTTGGAGAGAGAGAAAAAAAATAGGCTACATATTCCATTCCCTCTCAAACATATTTCACGACCATTTCCTTTTGTCTTAATCTAGCACGCCATACTAAAACTGCGGTAGCTGACATGCATCTTCTCTCAGGAACCAGACTGCAAGTGCGACTCAAAGCCCTACAGCCACTTACACTCAAGCTCCTGGTGTGTGCTGCTAGTGGGTGGAAGAGTAACAGGCAAATGACTTCTGCCTAAATTGTTTCCATCTTGGTCGCATTATGGTTACCATTCTCGTAATTAGCACCATCATCTACAAATCTCCCTGCCCTTTGGCGTAACACCAGCGCATGCTATAGAAAACCTCGTGGGAAGGCACCCTTCATTTATCTTCTCTTTGCATACATCACTTGGCGTCCCTGACTGTTTGTCACACTGTTTTAAAACAGGTAGCTGCTCCTAATAACTTATTAGTCGCTGCAGAGTGTGTGTCAGACTAGACGGAGAGTATATGAGTCTACTGATGTACATCACGAGCCGCTCTGGTGACCATCTCTGAGAGAGACGCTCTTGATGTGGTTTGATCCTGACAGAGGGTTGCTTTTCTGATGTGGTCGGCTGTTTCTTTCTGGAAGTATTTCCCTCTCAAACTCATTTCACGCCCATTTCTTTTTGTCTTTATCAATCTGGCAGGCCATGGAAACTAAAACTGCGGTAGCTGACATGCATCTTCTCTCAGGAACCAGACTGCAAGTGCGACTCAAAGCCCTACAGCCACTTACACTCAAGCTCCTGGTGTGTGCTGCTAGTGGGTGGAAGAGTAACACGCAAATGACTTCTGCCTAAATTGCTTCCATCTTGGTCGCATTATGGTTACCATTCTCGTAATTAGCACCATCATCTACAAATCTCCCTGCCCTTTGGCGTAACACCAGCGCATGCTATAGAAAACCTCGTGGGAAGGCACCCTTCATTTATCTTCTCTTTGCATACATCACTTGGCGTCCCTGACTGTTTGTCACACTGTTTTAAAACAGGTAGCTGCTCCTAATAACTTATTAGTCGCTGCAGAGTGTGTGTCAGACTAGACGGAGAGTATATGAGTAGAGAGAGAGTGTTCACTCAGGATGTTCACTCAGGATGTTGCCGATTATTTAGAAGCTGAACGGTTAAATCGTACCATGTTAAAGTCGTTTTCTTTATCACGCCCTCATTTATCACTTTAACTTCTTCGTGACCCTTTGCTTTTTAAATTAAACAAAGGGAAATTGGGGACTGTTGGGAAATTGGATGAGATGTAGGCTAGCGCTAAGAGTTTAACCAATTAGAAACGAGCAATCGATTGGATTTTGTGTGTAAATAAATAGATGTTAGTCGATAGAACTGGTATAAACAGAATAAGTAGTTTTTTCTTGTTCAATTTGATATATAATAACATATAATAGCCAATACACAATCATCTAAATGTTCAAAAATCTAATATCTGGCTAAGCAGAAATAGGCTACCAAAAAGACTGAGACAACCTAAGACATTGTATAGGTAAGAAATGGGTAAAACAAAACAAAAAAAATCTTAAAGTGCCCCAATTATGCCATTTCCTATATTGCCTTTCATGCAGTGTGTAATGTAGCTGTATGTGAATGTAAACCATCTGCAAAGTTGTAAAGCTGAAAGTGCACGATAAATAAAGTTATTGTGTCCCAAAATAAAGAATTGACCCTGAACAGCTGAAAAGAGTCGTTAGTAATTCGAATCCCACTTCCATGAAGGCTACACCTCACGGGGTAACACATTTGCATAATGCTCGGCTATATGTTCTACGTCGGCTGGCCGCGAACAACTTGACCCCGCCCACAAACACGTCATTCTACTGACAACTGCTTCTCTAATCTTGGGGAGTTCAACGGGATTCACATATGGAAAGCCGTATCAGTATCCTGTTTATTTGGACCAGCTGCTCCACTGAATCACAACCTGTAAGTATGATAAATAATAGATGTTTATATTTTCTATAGAGCGCTCAAAATACAGAACTATTGAAATAGGCGTAGCCTATGGTTTCCTACACGCAGCTGTATGCCATAGAACAATCACAACAGACTAGGCCATCTGACCAATCAGAGCAGAGCAGGCTCACGGAAAGGCGGGGTTTAGAGAGACTGAATCTTTGAACTGCTTCAAACGAATCGTTTGAGAATCGCTGGAAAATGAGTTGATATTAAATGCATATTTTGAGAAAACGAACGCGTTTTTTGATCTTGCATGCATGTAATCCTATTGTAGGAGACTCCCAAAACAACATTAGGAACCGTACAAATGGCATAATAGGGGCACTTTAAATTTCATATTCATGTATGTTTTTTGTCTTTCTGTATGTGTTGAGTTTAAAATATTCCCTGTATCTACTATTTTGAATTCAGTCGTTTGAAATGAAATGAGGGTGTGTCATAATAATGGTTTTGAAAAAGTACATTCTATTACCACTGTGAATTCATGCATAACATTTAAAATGACTGTGTTTTCTATTAGTGTTACAGCCCACCCTGGAAGTGCAGCCGGCACTCTTTGTACTCCACATTAATTTATGGCATAAGTTAAATTTATGGCATGAATTTGTAGCATACAGACAAGGGGATATTACATAAACGTTTGAGACCTACATAGCACACAGCTACACAAGTCACTGCTAAATGAAATGCATTAGACACCAGTCTCCTGTATTGTCGCTTGTATTGTCATATAATGCCATAGAATAATACTTTTAGGTTCCAAACACTGTTCTGAACTTTTAATTTTTTTCTTAAAACGATGTACTGGTGCTTTAAAGAACATATGACATCAATAACTATTAGTTTAATCTATATAAAAAGATCTGCATTGCCAACTAAAAAAACACTATACAGTTTGAAATGTTTTTGAACAGAAGAGTTTTTGGCACTGCATAGAATCAGTGAATAACTGATGTATTTTTAGGCGTGTGCAAGATTTGTCCCCCTAGACATTTAGCAAAGCTTAATAGTCACTAGTCTTTTTTTTTTCTGGCTCCTTTGCAGAAAAGGAGGTACGACAATTCCAACAAAATCAAGCTGACCTCTGGACCTTTTCTGCTGTACTTTTTCTCATGGCATGCCTTTTTTGCGTTAGTGATCTGAGGGCCTGGCTAGAGCCAGACGGGAATGACTCTCGTCCCCTGACAAATCACTGTTGAGCCCCTTTTGTCCGGGTTTACTTTGATCTCACCTGCTTGTCAGGGGCTCAGAAAGAACTCCCGTACAGTCCCAACGCACTGCAAACAAATTGGCAACCACTTTTTTTCTCATACCTCATTACCTCAGGTTGGTTTGGGGAAAAAAAAATAAAAATGTTAACCCCTTTAAATACCCTATTGATACAAAGCATTTTCATGAGCATGTTAACTATTTCTGCTCACTGATGTGAATTTGTCTTATTCTTTTTGCCAGAGAGCCCTTAACAGAACCCCACATCATCGGCTTTTCAGCAGAACATTGGAAGGGGAGATTTACGGGACGATTTTATAAATGCTGGCCGTACCGCCTCATTGCACCTTTTCCATTTCATAGCCTGCGAGATGTCAGAAGTGTTGGATTGATTTCTGTGGTCAAGACACGCCCAATTTATCTGTCAGGGTTGAACATGCCAAAGGACACTTTTATTTGCTTTGAACTGATTTTAATGCAACACCCTTAATACTGATTCTAGTTGCCAAGAGACAGATCATCTAGCTCATGACACACACTTTTCATAAATCTCAGTGTGATTTGCCAGCAGCACTTCTCTCGCTCTCCCTCCGTTTTAATTTCTCACACTCTCTCTCTATTCCTCTCCCACACTTCGTCTTGAAACCAGATAGGTCTTCCTTATACCTCTGCAGCCCTTTGATTCTTAGCTGCAGGTCTCAAATACCTTTTGGGAGGACAGTGGATTTCTCTGCACCTTCCAACAGTAAAATGATTGTGGTGGCCTGTAACTGTATAAGGCATCAATGGTTGTCACACTGAGTGCTCAGGGTGCGAGGGGGAGAGCGCGCTGAGCGATGAAAACAATCAACACATTTTACATTCGCCACAAATGCGCGTTTCGACAAACACATGCGAAGTGATTTTGTGTTTATATGTGGCAAAACCAATCGATTTTGTTCGCTGCTATTTAGTTACGCTTTCCGGTACAGTACCGTCCCTTCCTGCTCTTTCTGTCCTGCTCTCCAGTGGAGCAGAAAAACAATGTCACGCCACCACTGAACAGCACACTGCTTAGGCCGACAGTGACGAAGCAGCTGTCGATGACTCATTTGAAACTCAATGTCATCTAATTTCCCTTAAATATAAGGCCATTGACAGAGGGGATGGGGTCCCCAGCAGGGGCCGGTGCATGTGAAAGGGCCATGTTGATTGTGTAAAAGATGGATGGCAGAGGAGTGTTTGCTGCAAACTGCATTGTTCCCATTTCTCCTTTTCAAAACTTCATGGCAACATTTATATGGACCCTCTCTGAGCTTTTACTTTCACACACCTTTTGTTCTTCTCTATACCTCCTTAAATATACTTGTGCGCACACACACATACAACTGTTATCACAATATATGTTAAAGGGATAGTTCAACCAAACATGAAAATTCGGGTCAGCATTTACTCAAACCTGTTCCAAACCTGTATGACTTTCTTTATTCTGTGGAACACAAAAGAAGATAGTTTGGAAAATGCCTGTGTGGGTTTTTTGTTCATACAATAGGTATGTTTACATGCACCAATTTTTGTCAGTCTGAATGAATCCGGTTTGATTCTTAAAAGTTCATGTTTATATGAACTCTAAAATTGCCAATGCAATTCACATTTTCGTTTATATGTGTATTTATGTATTCCAAACCAAACTTCAGAACTGAGCATTCAACAGAGCTACAGTAAGTAGCTAAATATTCGTTTTTGCACTTGAAGACATACCTAAAAGGAAAGCTAACATATAAGTCAGAATAGTTTTTTTTAGCAAATATTTAGTAAATGTTAAGTCTCCTCCACTTACTACTTCGTAAGACTTAAATAAATATATGCAAGTTTATAAAAAGTAAAACAGACGTAAACAGATGTCTCATTGTCGAATCAATTGAGATGTTTACACGAACAGCCATCAATCTGATTACTAATGAATTATTTGGGTGCATGTAAACATAGCCAATGAAAGTATATTGGACCTCAGTTTTGTTTGGACCCCAACATTATTCAAAATATCATCCTTTGTTTTCCATAGAAGAAAGAAAGTCATACAGGTTTGGAATGACATGGAGATGAGTAAGTCATGGCAGAATTTTCATTTTTATTTGCTTCATCACTTTATTCAGGATTGGTTTGTATTTAACTACAAATGCATTAAGACGGATTATAAAACTGATAAATACACTGATATGGTGCATGGGATAGAAATAGGTATGTGCTTCAATCGCTAGACGTACGATTCTGCCTGTGCAAACATAAGTGAGCAGTCTCACAAGAGTGACGACGGAGCCCACGGTGACCCAAAGAGGGCCATGTGCAGCCACCACACGCCTGTTACCCCCAGGAACAACCCATGTTTTCATAATGGCTGCCAGTCCCATTAGATCTTCTATAGGGAGTAACAGCCACTAAGCATAGTTAAATGGATTTCTCTGTACTTAATCTAATTTCTTGCGGTTTTCCAGCTTAATCAGAATGCATGAGCGTGTCCCCATGTGAAATTGAAGTGCTGACAGAATCCTGTCTTGAAAGCACTTAACACTATGGTATTGTTTGCTGATGTCTTTCAATGGTCTAAAAGACAGCAAGATTCCGTAATGTTTATGCTTCATGTTAGTTGTGGCTTAACACGCACAACACTTCACAGAGCATTTTTGGCATGCCTGACATTAACATTCAGCGACACATTGACATGGTAAGATGTTGTTATGGAATCAGAGAGCCTCCCCTCAATGAAGTCCGATCACAAGTGGTCACAGGAGACGCATTTAAGATGCTTGTTAATACCAGGTGTAAATGACAATCTGTCTCGGCTGACCACTTGTAATTGGATCACCCGAAACAGATGTTAATAATGGTCTAACAGACTGCTTTTCCCACAATTATGAATGAAATATTCTAACATAGACATGTACTATGTAATTCACTAATGGGCCAATGACATAACAGTGTCCATGATGGAAAAAAAAACTTTTTTTTCTTTCTTTTTTTTTCATGTAAAAATTGAACACGTGTGGCAAATTCTTACAAATATGACTTTCAAAAAACTGTAATTTTTCAGAAAAAAATATCAATGTAATGTCTAAATATTGTCATGTGGTGTAACCATACATCACAAGTAAAAAGTAAAACCACATTTTCCTTACACCTTGAATATGAGTGAGCACATCTTAATCGTTATTTTAAAATGTATTTTAGGTAAAGTAAAAAGTATTTATTACAAGCAGTTTTTGAGGAGTCACACCACATGACATTTTACTTACTGACTTTGGTACAGAGTCATAAAATAATTTCCTGTTTTCCTTAATTTCTTGATTTAGTTTACTATTTTTTTCATGCATGTTGGTTTTTACTTATAATAATCATATATAAATAATCATAAATAATAATGATAATTATTGAAGAGGTGTATTCATTATAAATGGCATTTTGAATGAATTGAAAAGATAAATATATATTTGAATAATATTTGTTTCTCAAAAATGAGTGCCAAATCAAGTATCAATGTCAATGTTTACTTGCAGAGTAAGATATTTTTGTAACCTGATGCTATTGTATTCTGAATTGTCACAGAAAGGTGCTTGTACAATGTAAAGCTGAATACTATAGGCATATACTATAGACAGTGTGTAATGATGTTAAAGGCAATGTACTTTGGTTCAGTCAGAGGGCAGAGTGAATCTGGGCCACTGCAGCATGTTGTCAAGGGTCAAATTCAGATGAATGTGTTTGTTGGGGATTGAGGTGGTAAGAATGATTGACTGGTGGTTGGATTTTGCACATCTGTTTCCAGGATCTGTCCACACATGAGTGACAAATCACAGTTTTACACAACCTCTAAACCTCAATAAGGAATGAGACTGTTCACTCTTCTTCCATCCATTGTGGCATCATGAAACACTGCAGTGCGAACCAGGCTGAATGTGGCTCTCAGTAATGACCATGAAACTGGATATACTGCTTTACGCTCAGCAGATGTGGGGGGTGTAAACTCTCTCCCCGCCTCTTTCTCAATATATTCTCATTTGCAAATAAAAATATAAAAAAATCTCTTTAAATATGAGTAGCTGTAGAATGTTGTATATTTCAACTCACAGTACGCTACTGTATGTTAGTTAACAGCTACCTTGTTTTCTGATCATATAGTGTCATTAGGCATCTTGACTGCAAGAGTCTGGCAGGTCTGAGTGCAGTGGAGCAATGACTTGTGACCTTGCACTGGCCCATTCTTTGGCCTCTTCTGGTCACACCGTTCAAACTCCAGCGTGTGGCACTGGTAAATAGTTGTAGCAGCCTTTGATCCATAAGGCCTAAACGTATTTCACAAACAGACTGTGGGACACATTGTCAAATCACATGCTAATGACAGCTAAACCAGTGGAAATGGTAGATCGTGACCCAAAAATGGGCTACATGGTCTTTTCATATAGGGTTATAAAGAAATTGTGGATAAAAATGCTAAATGCATGATCATGTATAGCTAGAGAAGCCAAATTAATAGGCTAAATACCCCGTTGAAAAAACTAGCCTATGATGGTTAGGTATTGGCGCTTTTCACTGCGCTCATTCAAAACAGTTGCGTTCGATCCTTCGCTGGCTGTGCTGATTTAAATCTAGCGGTTATGTTGTGTTTGTGTCGCAGGTAGTGACGATTCTCTCCGGCCAATCCGTGATCAGAGTTTACACGTCACGTTTTGGTAACGGTACGGTTCGCTTGGAACCTCAACCGAGGTGGTACTAAAAAAAGTACCAGGTCCCAGGTATTGTACCCAGTGGAAAACCCCCAAAAGTGAACCGTACCAAGCCGTACCGTGCCGTACCATGCAGTGGAAAAGCGCCATATGTTTTGAAGCATGGCAGCTGGTTTGAGCTGGTTTAAGCTGGTCCTTAGTTGGTCATGAGCTGGTCCTGAGCAGAATCTTGCTCATGACCAGCTTATAACCAGCTCATGACCAACTAAAGACCAGTTTAGACCAGCTCAAACCAGCTGCCACGTTTCGAAGCATACCTAATCAGCATATGCTGTTTTTTTCAACAGGGTAGGCCTTTCTCTATGGTATTTTGGCACCCATTCATCCATCAGCATTAGCATTGTGCGATATCCTTCATCCTTGGAAACCAGTGTGCAAGATACAAGAAGTTACAACTCAGGCTACATTAAATATGGTTATAGTTTTGGTGCTGTTTGTTTCCAACTTGGTATCCAATGTAAAATCTGGGTTTTGAAGCATAGCCAGTTGAGAAACACTGACATAAATGAATACACATTTGAAATCATACACAAATTGCTCTATATACTCTTAAAAATAAAGGTTCCAAAAAGGGGTTTTCACAGTGATGCCATAGGAGAACCATTTTGGGTTCCCCAAAGAACAGGTCTTCAAAAAAACAGTGTAAAGAACATTTTGCATCATCTAATGCACCTTTTCCACTATAAAGCACCTTTTGTGTATTGGAAAGGTTCCATGGATGATAAAGGTTCTTCAAGGAACGGATAAACAACCTTTATTTTAAAGAGTGCAGAGTAGCTTGTTTCTTCCTAGACAACAATCACTGTATGCTCAGTTTTGTCTCAATAAGACTTTGAAATAGTCTTTTAGACAGATTTTAAATAGTTGTTGAAATAGTTGTTGCATCAGCTACTAAAGGCCTGAATCTTGAAGTACAGTATAAGAAAGCGACTTTTACTTTAATATTCTGCATACATTTATGCATTTTATATAAAACCCACTAGACCCTGTGAACCATTAATCACTTGTTGCAATGGTAAATACACTCTATGCAGACACATAGCGAGGGGCAACAGCAGAGCAGAGGTTTTGTGTCCGTACAGGCCTGAATGCTGGCTTTGAAGAGGGGGATTAGGATTAACATTGAATTCACTTTTTAACAAAGACTTGACCTAGAACTCTTGTAGGAGACATAGCCACTTGTCAAACCTATAAGAATGACTAATACTGCTGCAATAACTCGCTAATTTATTGGCAAAATAGTATCCCATGCTTAATTACAGAAAAAAAGTTACTGTAAAATGTGATAGCGGCCTAATAGTGAAGAAACTATTGTTGTAACATTCAGGTAGGAGGCCATGAACCCAGGCAGGGACAACCTATGCCGTACCCCTTACCCCTCCTGCACGATCACCATTATGCCCTTGGACACGGCACTTAACCCCTGGTTGCTCCAGGGCATTGTCCCATCAATAAGCTATTTCAGAAAAAGTGTCTCCTGAAATAGTTTGCAGTTTATAAATTTATATCTTTTCTTATTTATAGACTTCCACAGTTCCAGTAATCTTGAGTGGAACAGTAAGGGTTGAAGACAATAATATATCTGGCTGACTTTTGAATGCACTGCATAATGATAAATTGGCAAAATGTGCATGCAAAAATGTATCTAAATATGCAAACTTTTAGCAATTCCCACAGATTATCATATGCTTTGTTGCAAGTTCACGGTAAATGTAATTTGATACAAGTACCTGATTCTAAGTAGATTCGTAATTCTACAACTCTTTGCAAACTAGACACTTTATAGCCGACTAAATAAACAAACAGAGCTGGTAAACTCAGCTGGTGTCACCTCGCTGTGGCCTAAACGGTGCTGAGGGCATGGGAGCTGGCTGTGGAGGGGATGCAGTCAAGCTGTCTTTTTGGGCAGTGAATAATGACACAATTGTTTGTCAGTCGGACTAAGAACAGGTGTTATGGAGCTGTAGACTGTAAAGCTAGAGGCCAGTGGCCTTGCTCTCTGGTTTCGAGGCAAGGAGGGGGGCTAAAAATCCTCTGATACCTTTGACATGCTGGGTGGTAACCCTAGAGTATACGTTTGTGTGTGCTAACTTACAATCCACCCATTTTGAATTAGACTGCAAAAGCTAGTTGTTTTTAGCTGCTTTGTGCACTACGTGCCATTCACTGTACAGAAAATACTAATTCTGTGGACAAGTGACCGATTTCAGCCACAGCTTCAGCGTCTATTTTATAGTGTAGGGGCGCTTCGGATTCTAGAGAGCATTTGATTGGACAGAAAGTTTGATGAGAAGCTGAAGTACGATGTGACGCCAAAAAAATCGTTGAGCCGTTTTGGCGGAAGTGACGAACTGCAAGCTTTGAATGCTTATATCATCTAAATGCGAATTTTGTCACTGTTTTGGAGCACACTGCCTTATAGATAACCTTAAGACTAACATATTGATACTAACACCCAAAAAACTTTAACTTTGATTTCATGGGGATTTTAAGGTTGAAGTTAAATAATCTGGAAATTAGGTTTGATTCAGATCAAATTCTAAGCATTTCAAATCTCACATGAAGGTTGAAGGATCAGCTTTTACGATGGCTTTGGAAATGGTATTGAACTCTGTGCAGTGTTAGCCACAGGAATGCTAATGTTTTCCAACACCAGATCTCATTAATTATTTGCCACCAAACACTGGGTAATTCCCCCATATGCCTCGTGGAGTGGTGTCTGGATGTTTGAGTAATTAAATGTGACAGTGCAGTCATGGCAGAGTTTAACACGAGAGAGAGAGAGAGAGAGACGTAGAGCCGGACATGTTGGAGGAGGCGTTACTTATTGCTCTTTTCCGCTTTGCGTGACACTAAGACTGAGAGGAGGCAGGGAACCGTTGTCGACATCAGCAAAGGTGAAGGGTTAAGTGTTGTTGGTTCACCCCAAAAATAGAGTCTGGGACGCAGCCTTTGTATGGTATGAGACTGCCTCTTACTTTCAGCACAATGCTCTATTTTTCTTTCTTTGCCACAACCACAACAACTTGTTAGCCTTGTAGCTTATCCCGCTAGCCCTACGCAAATGTGTGCTTTTCTATATTCTTTTGGGTATTGCTTTTGGGTACATCTTTGAGTGTGTCCTTTATACAAACAGTGTCAGTTTTCCTCAACCTTAGACATCAAAAGAGTCTTCGGGGCCATATTTGTCAAAACATTTTCACATGCTTTGTACTCTGTGAGAGAAAAACACTTGTTTTCCACAAGACATTTTGCATCACAATGGTATTAGTGTGTAAAGTGCCCCAAAGAAAAAAACCTGATGCCATTTTATTGTATTTAATATTCCCATACATCAACAATGGGACCTTCTGGGAGTCAACATCACACATTTGCTTTTGGAAAAAGAATGAAAATATAAACTAAAACCAGATTTCCCTCCAGTGACTCGACCCCCACCTCACCAAAACAGACCCTCTCACACACACACACACACACACACACACATATGTGGAATGCTTTTTTTCTCACAGACAGAAATGAGTTGAGTTGCTGGGTTGGATGATGCTGGGTGGTGGGGTTAGCTAATGAAAAGCAGAGCTCTTGTTCAATGAGCCATATGCTACTAATCCCTTTTTCAAACTCCCAGTGAGGAAGTGTGATGCTGTAATGCTTAGCATACCCCAATAAAATCCAGGACATCCTGTTTGAAGACTCTATTCCCATATCAAACTGAGCTTGGATCAGCGTCTACACCTCCATTAAGGGGTGCATGCCGGCAAGAGCCATCATCCATGTTTGTCTTGTGTTGATTAGTGTCTCTGGGAACTGGTGGCATTTACCTAGTAACTATCTTAATGAGGTTACAATGAGATCTGTAGGAGCTGCAGAACCAGACATGGCCCTCGAAGGTCCAACGTGGCACATGTACAACGTTTGGTGTGAGAAACAACATGCTAGCCTTGCTAAATAGCCCAACATAGCATGGATCCAGCATACTTTTGAGATGCTAGTGTCAGTATTCCTACCTGGATTTGTAACTAGCTCACCTAGCAAGACTACCTCGATCAACCAGCATCTTCTTAAAGATCATGCTGGTCAACCAGCTACTTGTGCACTCCACAAATAAAGTGGTATTGTCAGGGTTCTGGACTGTCTGTGTGTGTTTTGCTCCCCGTGACCCAGTTTCTCCTCGTGTTAATTGTGTTAATATGATTCCAGCTGTGTCTATTTTGTCCCTTATTATCCTGTGTTTATAAGCCCCAGTCTGTTCAGTTAGTGTTTGTCAGGTCTACCAGTGATGTACGTATGTCTACCTCCTGTTCCCTGTGTTGGATGTGCCCTCTGTGTTGGAAACTATTAAAGACTCTTTCGATTATCCACGACTCCGTGTTTTTTCCGACAGCGTAACGTGACAGAAGACCCGACCTAAAACCGTAACCTCCGTGTTTTCCCCCCGTTTGTTTTCTCGTTTTTCTCTTAGTGTTTTTGTTTCCGTTGTGTTTCCTGTTATGGATCCCTTCACCCGCCCAGAATTCCTCCTCCTCCTGCTGGAGCAGGGGGATAGATCTCTCGATGACCATACGAGACTATTCCAGCTGCTAGCAAGCACCACCAGCTACCCAGACGACGCGTAGTAGATCTGGAGTAGATCTGACGAGATCATCCACGGGGCAGGTGGTGGATGGCGATCCGTTTCTCGCCAGAGTCCACTCCACGAAGGCGACGAAATCCTCTCGAGGACCATCTTCGGACGATGTCGCTCGCAGTGTTCAAGCTCGCGTCATAGAATGAGCAGAGCGCCGTCATCTGAAGATGGTCCTCGAGAGGATTTCGTCGCCTTCGTGGAGTGGACTCTGGCGAGAAACGGATCGCCATCCACCACCTGCCCCGTGGATGATCTCGTCAGATCTACTCCAGACCCAGTGCCCAGCCCACCATCTCCTCGCGGTTCCCAGCCCAGCCAGTAGAGGGCTCTGATGCCTCCTCCACCGCTGTCGTCTGGCAGCCCCTCTGCTCGCTCTCAGCCCTCCATCAATACGGTGCGAGCGTCGCGGGTCTGGCATCCTCCATCGTCGCCATGGCTGGAGCATCCCTCTCCTCCGCCTCCAGCTGGTCGGGCGTCGACCCACCATCGCCTCAGGACTCCGCTCCTCCGGTTGCACCTCGTCACTCCGTCCCACCGGTGCTATTGGGCTCCTTCTTCCCGCCAGCTCCACCTTGGTACTCAGTCGCTCCGGCTCCGCCTCGGTCGCCAGAGCCCTCGGCTCCACCCTGGCCCCCCGGATCCTCGGCATCCCCCTGGCGAAGTTGGCTCTCCGTCTCCGCCTCGGGCTCCTCCGCCACCTGCTCCCCCGCCGTTGGTCGGCCCCCTGGAGTCGGCGGTCATTCCTCCCTCCGTCGGCTCCACCGTGGGTCGCTGTTATGGCTGTGGACTGGGTCCTGCTTGGCTCCTCCTGCTCCGGGCCCCTCCTCTCTCCTCCCTGGCTCCTCCCTCCTTCATCGCCTCCCTGGTCTCTGTCTGTCGGCCCCCTTCCGGGTGTCCATCCTCCTCCTTAGTTCCCACCCATTCCACCACCTCTGTTGTTCTACAGTGCGAGGACGCACCTTCCAGGAGGGGGCGATATGTCAGGGTTCTGGGCTGTCTGTGTGTCTTTTGCTCCCCGTGACCCAGTTTCTCCTCGTGTTAATTGTGTTCATTTGATTCCAGCTGTGTCTATTTTGTCCCTCATTATCCTGTGTTTATAAGCCCCAGTCTGTTCAGTTAGTGTTTGTTGGGTCTACCAGTGATGTACGTGTGTCTACCTCCTGTTCCCTGTGTTGGATTTACCCTCTGTGTTGGAAACTATTAAAGACTCTTTCGATTATCCACGACTCCGTGTTCCTTCCGGCAGTGTAACGTGACAGGTATGGACTAGTATGACATTCTTCAGTGATAATGTTTCATAAACTGTTGGCCATTGGACAAGCTTCCATGTTTACCATATGTGGTTCTCTTAATGCATGTTTATACGTGAATAAAAGCCTAAATTAAATCTGTTTATCATATAAAGTCACCGTGTTTCTTCAAAAGACTTGGATTAAACCTCTAGATTCATATGAATTTGTTTTATGACGCCTTTATAACCTTTTAGGATCTTTTACGTTTTGGTTACCAGTACTTTCAATTGAGTGACATAAACCTTTCAGGTTTCAATAAAAAATATCTTGACTTGTGTTTCGAAGATTTACCAAAGTCTTATGAGTTTGAAACAACGTGATGACAAAATTTTCATTTTTGGGTGACCTACTTAAAGGGTTAAGTATAGAGTTTTTGTGGGCTGTATGCAATTGTCAGAGTTTCAACGTTGCAACGACAGGACATTTTAAGCGACAAGGTAAAGCCAGGATCACCCTTGTGATGTAACTAGTCATGTTTATTTACTATTGCTCATACTCAAGGATTTGAATAAACTCCTAAGCTTAGATATTAAACTTTGGCATGGCAGGCAATAAAATGGACAAACATTCTCTAGACTTATGCTGAAGGAGAGACCTGGAGGTGGGCTCTTTTGACTTGGGCTAGTAAGTTACCACCCAGAATACCATAGGAACACCCTTGCAAACACCCAAAATGCTTTTATATCTTGATGGAGACTTTTTGATGGTGAGGTTGTCAGATTTATTTAGTATAATTTTGCCAGAAAAAGTTTTAGAATTTTTATCATATGTTAATGTAACAAATATTGTGTAAATTAGCGTGTGTTTGTTTGTTTGCTGTTTTTTATTGTATTTGTTATACTTGTTTTTTGGTTTTGTTTTTTTTTGCCATGAAAATAGCCTAAGATGCTGACATGGCATTAAATAAAAATATACTACTACTACTGCTTGTTTGTCCTTAATTGTAAGTCGAGTTTGTTTGCTTTGTACAACTGTGGCAAAATCCGGTTGTATCTCCTGATTTTTTTTTGCCATGAAAATAGCCTAAGATGCTGACATGGCATTAAATAAAAATATACTACTACTACTGTTTGTTTGTCCTTAATTCGAGTTTGTTTGCTTTGTACAACTGTGGCAAAATCCGGTTGTATCTCCTGATAATAAAGTTAATAAAGTCATCTACTCTTAGTAGAGAATGTAATTTGATAACCCGAATTAAATCAAACCTGTTCCATCTGGTACAATTATAATACTGCAGACCTGAGGGACACATTTCAAATAAAAGACTGTCATCACTGGAGAGAAAACCTGTATCGAGAGTGTGTCAGGGCTTCATAACCTAAAAGTATGGCACAGTCTGTATCGGTGTAGTTTGTTGTCTCGTGGTCCTATGGTAAACGGACCAGAATGTCCAAATGATTGTCATGCAGAGGGCAGTAGCAGGGAGCAGCCAGGCAGGTGGGTCCGCCCCTCAGAAACCGAATAGGACTCGTGGGACAGGGCTTTCCTTTTGGGCCAGCTCTGCTCCAGAGGGCCAGGGCCATTAGCTGCCTTAATATTCTGCATTACCTTTCCAGCCATTTGTTGGCCCTTTGTTGTGATACCTACTTAAAATATCAAAGCCTGTGAGAGCCTCAATGAGACATTTGAAAACTGAGAAATGCGGGTTTTATGTGTCAGCGCTGTGTCCCCTCCCTCTGTCCCTTCTCTTTACAGAGCTCCATGCAGGTAGTGCTGGATGAAAAAGGAATCAAAAGGGGAAAGAGAAAAAAAAGTTTGGGTGGGACATCAATGGCTGACATGGTTGAAACAGAACAAAAACTGAAAGCTATGCAGGAGAGAACAGAATGAGACAGAGAAAGAATCAAAGCACACTAACCGAATGGGAGAAATGAGAATTTTAAAACTCATATCCAAAATGTAAACCTTTCTTGGGCGTTCAGGATGGAACAGCTCTCATGGTGCCTAAATCAATTGAAGCTGGTTGACCAGTTGAGGAAAGTGGGTGAGGGATTTAAATGGCTGGTAAGTGCCCGCTGGCTAGTTACAATCCCAGACTGACTTCAGTTTCAAAGTGTGAGTCTTCAGCTAAATGAATTTCCCTCCCCAAAGGCAAGCAGAACTCCTCCAGAAACCACAAGGAGATCCCAGTTTCATCTGCCTCAGTTAATTACTGCATGCTAGCCTGTGACCGTCATAATATTACATACTGGAGCTCACAGGGTCCAAATAACTCAACAGGTCTAACACATCAGCATTTGAAGGTGTGTTGTCTAGCAGTCCTTTGTAGTGGTGACATGCCGAAATGTGTTGTACATCTGGTCTCACGTCATTTAGTGACAAAGGAGCTGAGTGGTTTCCATAGTATCGCATTCCTGGGAGACTTATGAACTTTGTATGAGCCGCAAGATTTTGTCCTATAATCGCAAGTATCTGATCTGCCGCTGGCCTTAATTTTTGTTAGTATTTGACCCACTTCCAATTTAATGAAGAAGTTGAAATATCTCACCTGCCTTTCCTTCTCAAAATTCTGGAATTTTTGAACCAGGAAAAACGTTTCAATTCCATTTTTCCTGGAAGATGCGTTAACCTTTTTCCCCCTTTGACATGTGGCTCAAGTTTTTTGATTGTTATGTAAAGTGTCTCACCTGTGCCTCTGCTTTTGATTCTGTAGCGGTTAATCAGCCTCTTGTTGTTTGATGATGTCTGCCTCCATTGTGCGTCTGTTGACTGTTGAAATTAACTGTGCTTGATGTGGTCAGAACACGGCCGTAGCACGCGTTCCTTATGTCTACAGTGCTGAATACATCATAATGCACCAGCAAGTGCAAGGCTATGACTTATATCTTTGATTTTCAACATCGACATCTAAGAATGTCTCGATCAAAACATTTTTTGTCACTGCTTTGAGTGAGGCTGGTGTGGCTTTGTGGCTTTCATTGGACAGATCTGTGTGTGTATGTGTGTCTGTGTATCAAAGTGAATAGGTCCCTTTGTTAGCTGTAGCCAGTGAAGGGACATAGCAGAGGGGGGCAAGGACATGGGAGGCTAAATATACTTCTTGGTATGGTATGGCGGGTAGCTGGCCCTTAACCCTGTGCCCACATGGTTACCTCTATTGTAATCCCATTTACATGCTGCAGCTCATAGCACGATAAATGACTAAAAGCAAGGAATGCAAAGCATGCATTGTCAGTTGATTTTAGTGTATTTATCAAAAAATAATGTCTTCAATTTCTAAACCTAGACATACCCAAATTAAAGCCTATAACATACCTAAATCATTCTTATTCACTTAGCATCTTCATCTGTCCATATTCTTAAAAAATGAAAAATGTACATCATAATGTTATGTTATTTTTGGTATTGTGTCTTCAGTGGCATCGTTTAAAAGAATGGTTCACTCCAAAAATAAAACTGGAGGGGGAAATTTAAAAAAAAATTTAGTGAAACAAAATTAATGTACATCTATAACACTTACTTCTATAAATCTCAGAATAACTAGAATGTGTTTTTTAGCAATTCAAGGCTTAAATTTCAGTCTTTTCCTCACACATCATACTATTTTAGCAGGACATTAAATATAGCGCACAGCCACATTTATGATACTTCTATGATGGTTTTTATAGGGCCTTTCGCACCGCAGGAACCTTTTCATAGTACCAGAACTAATTGTGGAACTATCCACTTTTTGGCGTGTTCGCACCGCTGGAACTGGGAGCGATTTTAGTACCGGACTTTTAGTACTGTACATTTAGTTCTGGAACTAAAGCGGTGCGAAAGGCCCTTATGTTATTTAGGAGATTGCCAGCCCTAGTCCTCATTCAGTGTCATTAACATGAAAACAATGGCCAGGTTTTTCAAAAATTCCATGTTTTCCAATGAATAAAGAAAGAAATTAAGGTTGAGTAAATAAAGAATTTAGCCTTTCTTTCAAAATTGAAAAATTAATCCACATCCTCACTTATTCTGTAAGGGTTTATTGGGGTTATTTGGGTTCATCAAAAAAATGTCATCCAGGTGTCTTAATGAGACCAGTAATCAGACTATTGCAGTCTGTGTAAATTAATATGTTGCAGGGATTGATATTTGCTAAAATGCACCTGTAATCTGAAGACTGCAGCACCAACATATTCACAAACTGATAAGAAAGTGATTATTTTATCACATAAGCATATTACGAAGAACAATTTTACATCATTCAGTCCCATTGAATTAATTTAAAAAACAACAATAAATATTTCATCAGCAGTGTCATATCCAGGTTAAATAAGGCTTTGGGGTTCAGTGATAACCTGTCTTTACTTGTAACAGCACTACATATAGGCATCAAAAACAGTGTTTTTTTAAGCCGGGTGTGGCGGCATGAGCAGAAACCAGCCGACTGTTTGAAGTTCTGAACTTTTTTTCCGGCAGCGTTGTTTCGTCTCTGTGCGGCGGGAGTGGAGAGACAGCCACTGCAAACAGCAGGTGTGGCTTTTGAACGAAGCCATGACATGGCAGGCTCTTTAGTCTCCATCGCATGATTCTTGTTTTCATCAAAAGAAGAAAGGCCCTCCTTGCTGTTGTCTTTCATCTCCAGGAGACGGCCTCTCCTTCATTTTGTCCCTTTTGTTTGTGTGTTGTCCCTGGGCTGCAGCTTTGTGGCTTTCAGCAGGTGTTACTATTTAGAAGTATGGTTGAACATAAGAGGTGGTTCAGAACTGCCACACGGCTGGGATGAAGCACTTAATATTAAGTACTGAGACCAGGAGTGTTAAAGACATTGATCTCCCTGAGTTTTGACTCAGGTGGGGTCCATGTAGCACCATGGAAAGGGGGCGTTAGAGATGGGCAGACATGGCTATAAAGATGTTGCCTGTAGGAGACATTAGAGCTCTTTATCCTCTATTGTAAGAGTCTTTTGAAACCCCTAATGAAGACCAGCTTGGCCCTCTAAAGGAAGATTTGGAGATGGAAGAGAGTTTGTCGTGTTTTAAAAACTGCAGGCGCATTTTATAAATGCTTTACCCAGAAGTACATCTTAGAGGAGGGCTTTACGCTGTTCAGATGCCATAAAACGTTCTCTGGAGCGACAACATGCATGCCTCTGTTGTGACAATACCAGTTCTACCAGTGCATTTAATACAATGCAAACAAGCTGTCGTGAGAGCTACTGACAGATTTATGTGCCTAAACATCAGCTGTACATAGCTTTTGCACAGTTATATTGGTTCCAAATAAAGCAGTTGCAAATGGAAACCAAAACCACGTCAGTTGCATAGTTTTGATTTCTAAATAGTTACTTTATTTGATGTGCAAAAACTATAATATCCTCTTTTTGATCACTAGAAAAGTATAAATAAATTGAAAAGGCTCTCAACACAATTTTTTACAATGAGTTTAGATACTGTAAGACCATATATTTTCTTTCCTGTAGCTCAATTGGAAAAGCACTGCACCAACAAGCTTTAGGTCAAGGGTTCGATTCCCAGTAAGCACGGTTACATCCGCAAATGTACTGTGCCACCTAGCTTCAGTTCAATAGACTACTCATGGGTTTTTAGGGGCCAGACTTTGTTCAGTAGCTCTATCATCAAGCCCCCTTCGAGCTTTCTTGCTCAAACAGTTTGGCACAAAAAACTTCTCTCGACCACACTCAATAGAAACATTTACCAGTGCTATTTATGCCAAATGGGTGCTTTTACAAGGAAACCACAGTTCACAACAACCCTTTCCAAAACAGAGATACTATTCAATGTTTGCCTTCATGATGCCATGGATTCCACAGATGGTTCGCACAAGGCACAACTACAAGACACGTAGAAGCAGCTAAAAGAATGATACTGCATGTATTTCCAAAGTGTCAACAAGACTGTGGGCATTCATTTGGGTGACTCTTTATTTTGCGTTCTATATTCTTGTGTCCTTGTTTTAATTTGGTTGTTTTACTGCAGCTTAAACAAGCTATTACTCCAAAGGGCACCCACCGAGAATAAAAGGTGTGTAGAAGACCTGAATAGCTCAGACATGTAAATGAATGCAGACGTCACAGGCTCACTGGGCATCTCGTGAGTCACTGGCAAAAAGCGTCAAAAGATCTGGACCTGCATCTGTGCAGTAGTGCATCTGTACACTACTTTTTTAAAGGAGATCTTTCCTGATGAGCCTACTGAATAAAACGTCCAGTTGTAGATGATAGGTGGTTTACTGTATTTTGGTTGCTTTATACTTTCTATTGCCCTGCATCTAGGACTGGCTTTCATTTGTGAGCTTTGATGAGGTGGGGCTGCCCTGGCTTGCAGACAGGGCTTGTCCTCGATGTGTCCCTTACCACGTCAAGCCACTCTCTAATGCAAAAGAAATCAACCCACATCTCCAGACTGGATTTGGGCAGCCTACAAGGGAAAGCTGTTTCTCAGACAATTAAATCACATCCCACTCCCATCCCCCTGCTGGGACTCCCAAGTGAGGTAGCTGGGTGGAGATACCATTGGTTCCACTGTTCGATTCCAGAGACAGTCAACACACAATGGCCCACATTTCTCTAAGGCCCCAGCAGCAGTACATTCCTGTCTGGTACCCTCCATCCCACCCACTCTCAGAATCCCATCAGTGTGGTTAGGGTATGTTGTTTACTGTCTGCATACTGTTTCTTTGCTTCTGTGCCGTTATTTTCATTCCTCTTAGTTGAAGTGGTGACACAGACATTAGCTGCCTCAGGGGCAATGGCGTCATGCACCTTTTTTGGAGTACTAGGTAAAATAAGACATGACCAAAGAAAAAATAAACACTTTTAACTATTTACAGTAGCAGTTCTCTTTACATGTGGAAGATGGGATAAATGTTTTGGATTAACATGAAATGGGATTAGGGCTCAAATCCCGACCTTAGACAGAGCGTTTTTAATAAACTATGCAATTACTGAACAGCCAGTGATTACCGTGCATTTTCATTACAGGGAAAAGAGTAGCTTTTACATGTTGTTACATGGGCAAAGCATCATGTGGGTGGGTAGATGATGACATACTTTTTAGTTGAATGTCAGTGATCTATGGAAAGCTCAACTCAGGCTGATCAAATTTAGATCAAGATAAACATCTTTTTTAAATTTCAAATCTGGGGCGAACTTGCATGATGCTTCTTCTCAGGAGCATTAATGTTCCCTAATGACTCCCTATCCGACCACTGCGAAACAAATTCACACATTTGATCTTGAGATAGAACATTTGTTGTTGTTGTCGTTTGCCAAAGAAATAAAAACAGAAAATATCTTGTCTCTGTCAAAATTATAGGCTTAAATTTCGTGACCTTTCACAAGGCTGAGTCACATTCAGCCAAAATTGGATGTGGGATAATCCCATTTCAGATTTTCACCCATAAAACATTTTGTTGTCCAATTCTCAGAAGGTTATGGATAAAGAAACAAAATTGTTAGCATCTGTTTTGCAGCTGTTTATTTCGATAGTCCACTTTAGACATTTTATTAACAGTAAGTAACTTTGCAGTTAGTAGAGTATTAGTAGACTGTCTGCTTAATATCTTCTAACACGTTCTTTGTCAACTTATTCTACTAACCCTAAACCTACCCTAACAGTCTACTCTGAGCGTTAGTAGACATGTAGTTGCAAATTAATGAGAATTAGTTGACATGTAGTTGACATGTAGTTACAAAGTTACTTATAGTTAGTAGAATGTCTAAAATGGACTATCGAAATAAAGTGTAACCTTAATTTTATTTGCTCAAAACTAAATGTACATCTATAACTGTATTGATCAACCTTGGTGCTGTCATTTCCATGGACAACTGCATCTCAACTTCAAGTATTGTTTTGATGCGCTTTTCTAAGTAAGAAGCTGGACATTCCAACTCTCTGAGTTGAACGGAACTCTAGCGTAATGTTTTCTCTAACTTGACACGTCAAGACAACACAAGGGCATTGTGCAAATGTGTTAGACCTTAAAAACAATCGCTTCTTTAAACCATTTTGTCTCGGTCGGAAACTCCTCTGAAGGTGTACTTATTTGTTTACCCTGCTAAAATAAAAGCCTCGTGGGTCTTTAAAAGCTAAGGGGAAGCGGGGGAGGGATCAAGGATCATTGGAGCATCTATGGATAAATGTCTCAAGATAAGTGGACACAAAGACACAAAAGGACAAAAGCAGCCGAGGTCGGGAACGCTCCATCACCGAGAGGCAGCGTTATCTTAGCCGGTAGAAAGAGGAGAAAGACACCTCTGCGTGTCATGCTATTAACCCCTCTGTCATTGTTCACCCCCCTTCTCTTTATTTAGGTGAGGATAAGACCGCCGACAGAAGCCTCTAGATAAGACAGCCACTCCGTCCCTAGTGGAAAGTGTGGCCTGTTAGCAGGTATTCAGATCACTTGACCTCAGTCCACAAGGCTACGGGATCTTTCAGTGGGATAATTTAGACATAAGCCCTTAATAATGTTGTGATTTGTTAAACACATTGTTAATCAGGGTGAAAGAGTTTGGTTTACGGTGTCAGATCTGGGGGCTGCACATCACTCGCTTGATTCAAGGTCTAAGAAATGACATGAGGAGACAAGACAAGCCTCTTGTGTTCTCTAGGGCCCCAGTGGATTGAATGATCCTTTGGTATCCTCTTTCATTCAGTTTTCTTTAAGCTTGAGGTCTGTATTCATAGGTCTTAATGGGTCCCGTCTTTTCACAAGTCTGTAGTCAAACATAGCAGTGCGGCACTGAGAGACACAAATGTACAAGACTGGTCGCTTAAAACATGAAGGCAAAATTACAAACAAATTGCTTTGAAGCCTCAATTGTTACTCCTAATGAGATGAAATGGAGAGCAAAACTAGGCAATTACCAAAGTCTCCTGCTTCTTCATTCTTTCTTCTTCTTTAAGAATTTTAGGAGAAACAAAGTCGGTCAGGTGCTGATAACTCCCTTGCACTGTACGAGTGAAATCTTTGAGGAATACAATGTTCCTCTGGGCAACGCAGCCCAACTAAGATTTGTAAAGTATTTTCTAGGGCTTATTTCATTCCTTGTCATCTTTTGCGTTTTCTGTCTCAGTGCTCTGAAAACAATGTATTATGTTGCCAGAGGCAAGTGGATTTAGTGCTGGCTTCTTAGATCTGTGCTACGCCACATTTGAGCTGGTACTCTGCCAAAACCAGAGAAACTACTCGACAATTTGAAAACAGCCGAGTTCTTTTGGCCACTCACCGCAATTAAGAAATGTGCCTGGCAACTTCACATGCAATTAAATCAAGGGGAAAAGTCCCAAATATAACAGGCGCTAAGAGGGAGGACAGTCGTAAGACTTACTCAAGAGTGCAATTATTGCTTAGTCATTTTTCCCATGTATGCGATGTGTATTTCTGCAGGCCATAGGGCCACATTCTTGTTGTCAATATGCTCCATCAGAGGGTGTAATTTTGCAGGGAGCTCGACCCATGGTTATCTACAGAAATGCTGCACGCAAACAAAATTGATGGCTAAACCATTGACATCTGTTAGACCAGTGGGCTGGGCTTTGATTTGCAAAACATGTTTTCTCACAAACAGCAGCCAGATAGACTCTCTCACTGCCATACATATAGTAGAAGGAGAGACAAATATCATGTTGGTAATCGAGTGACCATACTACTCATACAGGCTCTGGAGTATCTATACTGTGCACAATATGCAAATTTTCTGTGCATGGAATTCCAGGATGATGTCCTACATTTGGCAGAATATGCTGTATGCATCAATAAATATTAGTTGTGTCCCAAATTATGTAATATACCA
The DNA here is from genome assembly GCF_001515605.1 of Sinocyclocheilus anshuiensis. NCBI lineage: Eukaryota > Metazoa > Chordata > Actinopteri > Cypriniformes > Cyprinidae > Sinocyclocheilus > Sinocyclocheilus anshuiensis. The sequence goes on along the minus strand of NW_015558577.1, from coordinate 895,505 downwards.
GAGGTCTCCAATGAGGTCCACAGACCTGCAGAGTTTGACTGCAACATTAATTAAGTACACATGAATACGCTAATCAAAGCCTTCCTGACTGCTAGAATTCCACGCAAGTGTATTGGAGTAGGTTGGAGCCAAATTCTGAAGGTCTATGGACCTCCAGGAACATGCATTAGAGACCCCTGTACTATACACTGTGCACAGAGGCCACATTATATGGTTCAAGTGTCTCAATTCCGATTTCTTTATCTCATGTGGCACAGACTGGATATGACCCACAAATGTGTAAGCAGGAAAAAAGCATTCTCAGTATTCTCAGATCAGTCTCAGGCCTCATTCATATGTGAAAATAAATCGGATATGAATTGGATATGTGCATTTGCATCTGCCATGTAAGCACACATATTGGATATTCCCATCAATGAGAGTCGTACAACATTTAAAAAAAATAACGGTGTCGACTGACATTGACTCAGGTGGACGCATTTCCAAGCAGTGTTGCCAAGTCCATGTTTTTCCCATGCAATTGTGCTTCTTTTACACTGTTCCCACAGGTTGTTTTTTTAATGCGCAAGTTAAAGCGATCTCTCTCGACGGAGGGGGAAAATGCAAAAAAAAGTTTTGGGCTAGTTTTGTTTTGCAGACTTGGCAACCCTGTTTCTGACTCAGTATGTCTACCTTGGGTTGTTTCACCAAGTGTACAGTGTAAATGCAGATATCGGATATGGGTACCTGGGTAAGAAGATGTGAGCTGGTCATAAAAAAAATGGAACAAATCGGAATATGGCATCAAGACCTGCAGTGTAAATGTGGCCTTAAACATCAGGGGTTTTCAAGGGTTCCAATCCTAATCAAACACACCTGAACAAGCTAATCAAATTCTTCAGGACTACTAGGCTGTGTCCGAAAGCTGAATAATGCCATCTTCGGAAGATACATTCCAAGGTAGGAAGCCATCAAGGCATGTTCACTTCCTGTCTCCTGAGATGCCTTTATCTGACTGATTTTTGAAGGCAGCATAGATGTATACTCTCTCTAATTTGGTGTAGATAATTAAACCATTATGCTGCCTCAGAAATCTGTTCAAAATCCATTTTGTGAGGTACCTTTGTGTGTAATCCCTTCTTGCAAAGTCACTGCTTGATAAAGCACCCCATTTTTTAACCTTCACTACTTCTACTACAAAATGACAAAATCATGCAGACGAATTCAAAACCTTGCACCTACAGAAAACATACTGTATCCCAAAGTGCAATGCACTTGATGTCTATTTCAAGAGTGATGTGTGAACCATAAGTCATTTTTAATACCTCTTTATTGACTCTTCATTTGATTGAACTAACTAAAGTTAAGACATTCTTTTTTTTTAAGATTTATTTTTGCCATTTTTTTTTGCCTTTATTACGATTACACAGATCTGACAGGAAGTGAAATGGGAGAGAGAGGGGGGCAGGATTGGGAAAGGTCCTCGAGTTGGGATTCGAATTTGGGACGCCCGTAGCGCAATGGCACACTGCCAACAAGGCTATCGGCACCGACAAAAGTTAAGACTTTCTTACACAATTTAAAAAAATAAATAAATCTGTATATGTTTTTGTATACCGCATACACTGTCTGGGTTAAACATGCAATATAATAAAGTTGTGAGAGAACAATGTGGCATAGTACAGTTTGAAATGTTTACTGTTGCATAATGTTTAACATACTTTGTAAATAAATAAAAGGCAGTATGTAGCACATACTGCGCAGACATGGGATTGGGTCTGGAGCTCTTCTCTCTGCAGCAGTGGGAGGCCATTTGCAGGACTGCTGCACTATATCGTGTTGCAGCTTGTGTTCGATGTCACACAGTTACAGTTTTAGCCATGAGTGAGCACAAAGCAATGCTAACCAGCTAAACTTGAGAGCACACACTTAAAACTGAGGCTGTGTTCAGAATTGAAAAGTAGCTTACTTTTTACTCACACTGTATACTACCTACTTTTTTATAATAGCAAGTGAAACAGTAGGCATTATGTAACAAAAAAAGAGTAGTAGCCATGCTACATTGTTGTTAAGTGGCCTCATCCTGATTGTTTTGCATTTTCAACTTTTCTTATCCTGTAGCAGTCTGGTCATGTTATGGAAAAAAAATTATGGCTGTAAATAGACTACTTATCGCTCATCCATCACACTGGAAATGGAAAAGTAATTTTGAGTGCATTGCATTGTGGGATACAGCAGAAGTGCAGAATGCATTCTTCAGTACAGCACCTTTTGTCAAACAAATGTAATGGGTTACCCGGTCATGGGTACAGAAAATGAGCATACTGCGCACACTATACGTAGTACACACTATATATACTGGAATATTAGTAAGAGTAGTATGATATTTTAAAAATAGTCTAAATCTGAACAGAACTCTTACGTTTAAAAAACCCAGACATGAAACGAGAGTGGAAAATATGACCCTGTTTCTCTTGATTAAAGCATTTGAAGTTAATATCTGATCACATTAAGAGCAGATGGCATGAGCTCTGCTCCACAGGCTTTAGGAATAATACAGGGAAAGTCATCAGCTTTCCCAGACTCCCTAAAATGCCGGTGGTCTTTTAGCTTTATTTAGGTCATCTCATACCTGAATATTGCACATATTCTCTTACAGCCCAGTGAACTTACAATGCCACCAATATCTCATGCATTCCATTGCGTACAATTCGAGCAACAGCCGCTGCTCCCTCGAGCAGTAATTGCCCATTTTCTTCTGAGTCAAGCTGTATAAAGCAGGAAACCTGCTCTGGTAATTGAGTCCAGCTTTAGATCTGGTGTTCATGATTTGAGAGGGTTGACCTCATGTGGGTGAGGTGTGTGTGCGCATCAGTGTATCTTTGCGAGCGTGTGTGCGAGAGAGAAGGAGAGTGGGTGGTTGGTTGAATGGCCTTTGCCAGCGGAGCCAGTGTGTTCCTCCTCTTGTTCCACTAATCGATCAGCAGATCGCATTAACAAGGACTCTGAAGTGAATGGACACGGTGCTGCCCCACCTCCCAACCCCTCACCCCTGCCGCCCCTCCCTGTGTCACCAGTCTTGTCCTACTAGATGCCTCACACCCGGCAATGGCATGGGAGAGTGATTGTGTCAGCCCGTGGAAAGAAAGCCCTTGCTCCCTCTCTCATTCCGCCAATGGAAGAGAGAGGAAGACAACAAAGTGGGGGATTCTTCACATAGCTTCCCATTTTCATGCACTGCTGCCAGTGGAGAATCAAGTGTGTCCCCCTCCTCTGGCACCTTGCCAGATATCTCTTAGCTCCCCCAACCTTTTATCTGCATTCAAAGGTAGCCCTATACCTTCCATTCATCAAAGGAGTTCAAATGTGACCACCTTGCAACCCAATGCCATTTTTTTTCAACTTTCTCATTGGCTGGGGGCAAAAAGAAAAGACCAACATACCCTTTGGAGAGCCGTCAGTCCCAGACACTCTTTGAAGCGGTGAAAAGGTCTTAAAGCTGCTGAAACAATTGGATATTAAATTAAATTTCGGAACTTATCTGTGTCGAACATGATTATGGATGTAAACGGTTGTTCCAAAACAAAAATCTGTGGATATGAGGCTAGATTAAACATGCATGGTTTCTCAGCTCAGTGTTTAATTTCACTGAAACTATAAGAGGCAAACTTTACTTAAAGGGAATGATCAAGGTCCAGAAACGTAGCAAGGACATCGATAAAATAATCCATGTGACATCAGGGATTCAACCGTAATTTTACAAAGCTACGAGAATACTTTTTGTGCGCAAATGAAAAAAAAAACTTTATTCAACAATTTGTCTCCTCCAAATTGGAGGAGCGCCATTTTGGAGAGTATCCACTGAACATAAATTGTGTATGCTGTTTTGTGTCAGCTGTGCCACACGGATGTCCAATGTCCTTGCTACGTTTCTGAGCCTTGATCGTGTAAGGACCCTTGCTGTCTATGGGAGGTCAGAGAGCTCTCAGATTCCATCATGTGTCAGCTGCGCCACACGGATACGTTGTTTTCGTTCAAATCAAAGCGTAAACAGTGTAGTATCCACGTGGCACAGCTGACCAGGGGCATAAATTTCGTCTAACAGTTGGGGGAGACAATAAACAAAATTTCTCAGGAGCAATTTTTGAAGGGGACACAAATAATCCAGCTAAAGTTGTACTTGTAAGGATATGTATACACAGAGGAAAGCCTTCCTACTATTAGTGTAGCAGGGAGACAATGCCAAATTAGACAACTTCAAGCTGTTGTGGTCGCACCGTGACAGCACTCGTGTCCATTGTAGACATTACTATCCGTCACAGTGTTGCCAAGTCTGCGGTTTGCGCGTGGAATTGGGCTACTTTATCACTGTTGCCGTGGGTTGTTTTTCATGAAGCGACCCCAGTAACGTGTATTTTATCCCCCGGAACGCAATTTTTACCGGGGGACCCCCCTCGAAACGCGGTTAGTTTGGGCTAGTTTTGAGTAGCAATTGGGCAGGTTTTGTGAAAATCTGGCAACCCTTTCCATCAAGCAGGTAACGTTATCATTGCTAACATAGTTGACTCATCGAAAAAATACATTGGCATCATGTATTAAAGAGAAAATAATCACTTCATCTGATGTTTAAGTGAATAAAATAGCCTTGACAGTCTTACTTACTGGAGTTCCACAATTATTGACTTCTCTCTCACCGGGCTTGTGCGTGTGTAGGTGATGTAAAAGAGGAAAGCAGGCATTTGGACCAAAGCACTGTGAGGCAAGGGAGGGGGATACTCAAAATGTTTCTAAACTTAAAACGTATTTTTGCCCTGTTTGTGTTGTTTTACTACTTACACAATTATTTCAAGTATGAAACATTGTTATTTACAATAGACAGCGTGGTTTTTAATCATAATTTTAGGGGGGACAACCCTCAGATAGGGGGATTTCCGGCTATGCAGCTGACACAAAACAGCATACGCAATTTACTTTCAGTGAATACTCTCCAAAATAATGCTAGGGTGATGCGGAGGAGACGAATTGTTGAATAAAGTCGTTATTATTTTTTTCTTTTGCGCTCAAAAAGTATTCTCGTAGCTTCGTAAAATTATGGTTGAACCCCTGATGTCACATGGATTATTTTACCGATGTCCTTGCTATGTTTCTGGACCTTGATCGTGTAAGAACCCTTGCTGTCTATGGGAAGGTCAGAGAGCTCTCAGATTCCATCAAAAATATCTTAATTTGTGTTCCGAAGATGAACGGAGGTCTTACGGGTTTAGAACGACATGAGCGTGACTAAATAATGACAGAATTTTCATTTTTGGGTGAACTATCCCTTTAATTATACAGTATATTTCCAATGGCACTGCATCTTAAGTTTGGATACAAATACCAGTTAGACCACAGACTCATTATGAGACTAAATTTATTACAGGTTATAAGGCTTAAATTGCCTATTAGGGTTTCAAATGGGCTATGATGACTGATATTTTGAAAAGAGTTTGCCATGTCTAACATGCACTTTAGTAAGACCAAATTGTGACACTGCTCCCAATGGGCTTTTATTCATTGTTCTAAGCACAGATGCTTTACTGACTGTACTGAAAGCATGCCAATATTGTCAACATGGTGGTCCACCAAATTTTATAGTTCAGCTGGTTCATATGTAACCTTCATGTTCTGTCGAGACTGACTTTACTTGGGGGGTTTGGGTCTCAAAGACCCCAAGGCTGCACGTTACAATAAAATGAGTTTTTAGCTATTATTTTACCCACGTTCTTCATCTGTTCTAATGAAAACTCAATAATTATGAATATTATTTAGGCTTCAACACTCCAGTGTGTAGACAAATTAGAAAATCTAAGCATGCAAAAAAAATTATATTTAATTTTGTAATTTAAAATATAATGAAAATATATTTTTTATTTATAAATGGTGGGCATTTAATGAAAATTTGCTTATAGTCAACCTGCCTCTTCAATGTTAAGTGTATCTCTTGAGCTATAAAAAAATTATTTGGGGTCAGACCCCAAAGACAACATGAGGGTTAAGAGGAGTAATGAAGCAAAAGAAAGCGATGGAGGAAGAGAGGAAGAATGAGCGAGTGATGTAGCAGCTGATCAGACAGCTGATAATATATATTGTGTGCTCTTTGATGGCAGCGGCCACCAGTTCACCCGCTGCACGTGTGAAGTGGGCCGTTTCATTCTGAGTGCACTTGTTCCTCACGGATGCATTAGTATATTGTTTTAGGAAGTTGACACATAGATCTTTCGTGCTACCCGTTGGATTGAGAGCTTATTTTCCCGGAAACTCTTTAAGGGTGCTTTACACACACAATAGATGGTAATTAATAAAAACTTGAGGTTTTCACAACAATTGCATGCTGGTAGTTTGTTCTCCACTCACCCTTTAAGCACAGTGATATCAGTGGAGTCTTCTTCCTGTCCTACCTGTTAAAGCAGCAAACAAGGAGCAGCTTGATTGATGTGGATGCGTTCATAATTACTAAACTATTTACTAATTTAAATAATTGCTGGATTATGCGATATGAGAATGAATGGACGAAAACTGAAACTGCAAAGCAAAAATCTATTATAAACATGCTCAAAATAGTAAATCAACAATGAATTGGCGCTGTGTTGTAAATCAGTATTGTGTAAAAATCGGGATTTCTTAGTAAATCAGTGTGTATGTGGGACAGGTTTTAGTGTATTTTTGGGAACATCCACACAAGGACAGTAAAACCTGAAATATCCTATATTGAAAACTTAATTGAACATTGTCTTAATTCAATCTTAAACTGCAAATATTAAAAAGAAAAAAAATCTGTGAGCATTAGGGTGATAAGGGATAAAAAACTTAATTAGCTCAGTGTAGAAGTAATAGATGTCAGCTGAAGCAAACATATTTCTGTATGTGTGTGTGTACACTCTTAAAAATAAAGTTGCTTCATGATGCCATAGAAGAACCTTTTTGTCTAAATGGTTCAATAAAGAACATTTAACATCTGAAGAATCTTTTTTTTTTTGTTTCACAAAAAGTTCTTTGTGGCGAAAGAAGGTTCTTCAGATTATAAAAAGGTATGAAAGAGATGGTTCTTTAAAGAACCTTTGACTGAATGGTTCTTTGTGGAACCAAAAATGGTTCTTCTATAGCATCGCTTTGAAGCACCTTTATTTTTATGAGTGTATGTGCAGCTGTTAGGTGTCATACTGTAGTAAATAGGAGCTCCAAGGTGGCACATCAGATGGCCTTTATAACACCTGCTCTTCAAAGCTTTCTCATCTTCTTCACCTCCTTTTAATCTGAACTTGACACCAAAGTACACCAGACAGCCACTTGAAATAGTGTACACTGTTGTGTGCTAGCATATGGATGTAACAGGATGTAAGGATGTAAAGACTTAAGTTGGTTGTTTTGAGAGCTGTCTGCATGAGAGTGTAAAATACACTGAACAAAATTATGAACGCAACACTTTTGTTTTTGCCCCCATTTTTCATGAGCTGAACTCAAAGATCTAAGACTTTTTCTATGTACACAAAAGGCCTATTTCTCTCAAATATTGTTCACAAATCTGTCTAAATCTGTTTTAGTGAGCACTTCTCCTTTGCCGAGATAATCCATCCACCTCACAGGTGTGGCATATCAAGATGCTGATTAGACAGCATGATTATTGCACAGGTGTGCCTTAGGCTGCAAAAAATTTATTTTATTGTATAAAATATTTAATAATATATGTATCTTGGCGTATGCATACAATTAATAGAGTGCATGATTTATTCATAGTAATGTGTGTGGGGTGTGGGGGCTTTTACAGTGTAGTGCACACTGATTGTATGGGTCATTCTTAGAAAATAGTGCCATTTGCCCCAGGACTTTTTAAGAAACAAAGAAAGTACATTTACTTTTAAACCACACCATGTTGGTTTTGACCATTTCTGTCACCCATGGAGTTTGCCACTGTCGCCTTTTGGCTTGCTTAGTTGTGGACACATGATATTTGGCGATATTATTGATTTGATTGCACAGACACTATTAGATGAGAACTGAGCTGAACTGAGCTGGATGATACATTGCTGTTTTCTCCAGAGCTGTTTTACAGCAAAATGTAATTCTGTTTGCATCACTGAAACATTATTTTCCTGTTTAACACTGTTAAGCTGCTTTGAAACCATCTGTATTGTATAAAGCACTATATAAATAAAGGTGACTTGACTTGAAAGTGTTACTTTATGGAAATCACATTTTCTCATGTCAGACCCAAAGGATCAGAGCCATATCAACCATAGTCATTAAAAGACACCCAAAAATTTTACACTTAAGCATGCATACACTTTGAAAATCATTTACTCACCCTCATGTTGTTCCAAGCCTGTATGAATCTGATTTGGTTAATAACACAAAAGAAGATATTTTGAATAATATCGTGGAATCAAACAGTCAATGGTCCCTATTGACTTCCATATTATTTTTTCCATAATATGGAAGTCAATGGGGCAAGCCCGGTTCTTGACAGCTATAGAAGGGTGGGCTGGCAGATATCCTGGGTGGGTATTTTTTTGGGGGGGGCTTTAAGACCTTTTCACCGCTTCAAAGAGTGTCTGGGACTGATAATAATAATCGAAATTATATGTAGACTGAAAAAAGTTTTCATGGACAGCCAAGGGGGACCAGGGTCGTCCTTAGGGGTGTGCAACTGGTGCGGTCGCACCGGGCCCCGTGCTTGAGGGGGCCCCGCGGCGAACGGACCGAGGGGACCCGCTCCCTACCTCGCACCGGGCACCGCGTCAGCTAAGTACGGCCCTGGGGGGGACCATTGTTTTGAGGAAAATATAAAGACCGGACCACTATGGTAACGGTAAAGGAACTAAATAAATAAAGGATTTAAATGGATTTAGTGGAATAATTTAAAAGAAGAGAAAAAAAAGAGTCAAAGAACAAGAATAAGATTTTTTTGTAAAATAATCAATCTGAACTGCAAATAATATTTTTATTTTAAAAAATATGCACCCATTCAATTTGAGTTGTATTCCTAATATGGTGAAAACGCAAAACAGAAAAAATGCTATTGTCACAATAATTATGAATTACATGAATCACGTAAATGACAGCCCTACTCTCAATTCAATTCGGCGGAATTTGAAAAAAAAAGTCGAATAGTTTGCATTACTAGATATTACAGTCGAGCCAATAGTATTGCCATAGTAACGAACGGAACTTTCATCGCACAAGCTCTAATTTCAGTGTTACTTTCAGTTTTCATTCTTACATTCAGCATTGACAGCAAGTTAAAGGAGGAAAGCTTTCAACTGAGCTGCAGCCTACATGCATTTTAAACGCTTATCTTGCCCGTCCATGCAATGAATGCAGGTTAAATGAGCAGGTTTTTTTAGAACATTAAAACTGCTCAGGTAATTTCAGTGGTAGGCTATGATACATACTCTAACTCATGTATTCACTCGTTGTCAGCCTCTGCTTTTATGCAACAGACTGAAGCCTCCGCGTGAATTCAGCGCGCCTTTCTTTCAGCTAATAAAAGAAAAATGCTGTAATTTTCTGGTGTTATTTTATGATTGTTGGGGCAGTATCCAGCTATATCTTAAACTTCTCAAAATACAGTCTGCTTCATATTGGTTTTAATCACTGCACAAAAAATTAACGCAATCTTTATCTAATTCTGATTGGGTGGGCTCAGCCCACCCCTGCCCATGCCTGGAGCCGGCCCCGCAATGGGGTCCACAGTCTCCAGGATATACTGGGTTTTTCAATGGTTGGCCCGCTTAAACTATTCCATTCTAAATATATATTTAGAGCCTTAATCAATAGTTATTTATCGTTACTAGCCCTAACACTACAAGTCAAACTAACAACCCAATTACAGAACATTCAAAATGTATATACTATAATTTTAATAGACAATTGAGTAAAGTGTGTTGCACACTTTATTTTATCAGTAGTAAGCACTGTGCTATAACAAACAAATTGCACTGCAATGACCTGCATACTTTAAGGTCTTGGTCTGGTCTGGCAGGCCAAGCTGTGGAATCTGCTGAGCAACATTTGCCTTAAACTTTCTCATGTCAGTCAAGAGCAGTTTTAAATGTATTTACTGCAGAAACAGCAGGAATACGCCTGGGGTCTTTTGTCATGCATGCTGCGCATCTCCCCCTGCCAGTCACCCAGATGGAGAAAGAGAAAGACAGAGACAGAGAGAGGATGAGGCAGGCCTGCGGTGCCAGACAGTATACAGCTCCAGCAGTGGCAATGTGGATCCAGCTGGTAATGAGGTGGCAAATTGCTGTGTTAAAACCTGACGAGAGAGAAAAAGAGAGACCCTACTGAAAACCTCAGTCAATCAATCAAAGAAAGGAGAAGCCCCTGAGGGCCTGACCTGGGAAGGTTCCCAATACGTCTCCTTCTGTCCAGAATGGGCAACAGTGCTGAACACCTTTTATTGATCACCCTGGAAGACTTTTCACTGACTTGTCATTTCCTTGGAGCATTTGAAGAATTGTTGCACTCTCTTTATGGGACAGATGTGTGGACAACACTGTCAGATCTACAGAGTGAGCACTAAATTCCTCACCTTGTCTCTACAAAGAGGATTTGAGGTTATTAAATCATTCACATCAACCTATTAAAAAGCTGATCTTCTTTCATACTAATATCGTAATGTATTCCTAACTTTCTTAATGATTAGATATAATTGTACACAAAAATGGGTGTACTTCACTGTAGACTTCCATTTACAACAAATTCATTAAAGGGGTCATATGATGTTGCTAAAAAGAACAATGCAAATCTTCCCACATCGTGACGTAGACATGTGGGGGCGTGTTAGAACGCCGTTTTAGGTAGGCGTGGCTGACTCTTACCTTTTATAAAGAATATCTCTTTGGATTTGAGACTTTAGTCTTTGCAACTTTACAGATCTTCTTTATGCACCAATAGCTTCTAACACTCCAAAGAGAAAGGAAAAATTTAAATTGCATCATATGACCCCTTTAAAAATGTCTCAATATATGAAGAATAGCAATGGGAATAAATAGAGGAACAAGTCAAACATTCGATTTTAGCTAATATAACCTGGTAAACGTCTATAAAGTGTCACCTAAAGCATGTAAACGACCATTCTCTGTCAGTAATTATTTTAGTAGGGCTAACATTTGAATGAAAGCCACAGACATTTGAACTAGATCCCGCTTAATCATAAAACTGCTTTATGATTCCCGTAGCGTATTATTATCGCATTACTCTAGCCACCCCTCAAAAGCTCAATCAACGGCAATTGCATTGTGCGTGCACAATAAACAAGTCAGCCTTGCAATTAGCGCAACACAGCGTGGTTAAGGAATACACACATTTAACAGCTAAAACAAAGCCAGAGCTATGTGTTTTGTGTATTGTGAGCTCACCAAAGCCACTTGAATCTTTCATTATGTGATTAAGGGGCCTGCCTTGATCCCTCTCCAATTGAGTTGTCTCTTTCATTCTGGAGGCCTAATTGGAGTCAGAGTAATTTAAGCAGATTTAACAAGGTCACTATTTAATGTTGTAGATTTGTGTTCATATATAAGAACATAAGGGCGCAAGCTGTGCTTGTGACGACCTGGGCATGAATTTCTGGTAAAGCATTTGCCTCTATATGAGACAAATCCCCCCATCATTAATCTGGGTTCTTGTAAATGAAATAATGTTGCTTTAACTGCATTTTCCTAATTGTAAGCAGACATTTTATGAGAGAGCATTGTCAGACGCAGTGACATGTGTTGCTTTTCAACTATGCGCATTGAATTGTTGCAGGGATGCAATGGCGAATCATAATTACGGTTAGAGAACAGTCATCGCCAGGACAGTGAAATATTTATGGGAATGCTTTTAAAAGAAGAGACTGATTTTCAGCAAAAAAAACATTTTACAATCGCAAAACGGTGTGAAAAATACTTTCAATTGCAACGCGCTGGAATAAACAAACCCTTAATGGAGGTTTTGCAGACTATTCTAATCCCAGTCGCCCTTTATTTGGGGCAAGAGCGACAAATCTGTGTGGGCGTCTGTGGGCTGGAGCAGAGGTGGCCAACTCCTGCCTCTTCTGATTAAAAAATGTTGTCATTAAGGATAAACAGGCCATCTCAGAAAGGACTCTCTAATTGTTATTATCTTTCAATGGGGCCATTAAAGCAGGAGCAATTAAAGGGGTCAGGCGCCGACGGAATGCAAGGTGCTTACATCAATGGGAGCGCGCTCAGCGCCTGTAGAGGTGGGTGCAAAAGGGGCACCCTATGATGTCACTCAGCCCCCAGCGAGCTTTCTCATGGGAAAAGTAACACTTCGCTCGGCTCGCCATAAAAGAGGAGAACGAGCCATAACAATAACAAGTGCAACCGGTGTGGCCGTTTGATGTGAACATGTTATCTGTCCCCTTGGCTTTTTTGTTTTCTATTCAGAGCATAAACGTGATCATTGAAGTGGTCTGCTCCATCTTCTCCAGGCACAAAAGTCTTTCACTAATTGCTGCCACATCAAATAAGTAGGAACAAGAACGAATGGGAGCCTCACAACTGCCGGAAAAAAGCGGAGCATTTCGTAAAGCTGGTTGGGCTTTTTTGTGTGATCTGCCATCAAAGATTGTGCTGCTGGTTCGAGGAGGTGGTGGAGGGCAGCCGAAGGGTAGGGGGTGGTTATCACAGAGGAAAGACCTCTTCACAGATTAGTTCTGCATCAGCAGCCATTTGCTATTCGATTCGGGAGCGACCAATCCAGTGGCTGCCCTCTCATTGTCTTCTTGCGACGAGCAGGAACAGTGGCCTGCGAGCCGGGGAACAAAAGCTAGGACCAATGGAACCCCATGTGTTTTCAAAGTGTAACTCCTCTCCTTGCCGTCACGGCCCAGTGATATGAGTGTCTTGGGCCCCTGGCCCGCACCACACAGAGCAAGAAAAAGCTGTCAATTCAGGGGCCCTTTCAAAGGCGCATCACTTTTGTGCAAACAGGCCCTGAAAGTCACAGTCCATATACTTCCCAAAGCATGCACCCAGTTAAAGAGCCACTGACTATCTTTGGATCAAATGTGATTTGTCTCGACCCCCCTCCCCACCCTCCACCTCCTTCTCCTTCTCTTTTTGACCCTTGGCATTCTTGTTTCCCAATTGTGTCGTCTTTGTTGAGGTTCTGTTGGAAGTGGAGATTAATGGGGGAAGGGGAGAGGAAGCCATTTCTGCCCAGGAAACCGGTCGCGATCGCCACTTGGGATCTCTCATTGGATCTTGTCAAGGTCACGACCTGCCAGTATGCGCTGGTGGCCGCAGAGCGAACGGTGCCACCTTTATCCGTGCCGGCGGGTTAGGGAGCCTGTCGCTTTGAAAGTGGGAAGATAACTGTATCTGATGAATGCAATCCAATCCTTCACCACAGCTCAAATTATATCAGAGCGCCATGCATTGTTGTCACTCACAGATAAGTAAGCTGTTGGGTTGCTGTTTGTGCGCTGAAGGGAATTTGCTTCTTGGGAACTTTACCCCGTCCACATCAGTGCTCAAAACAAGTCACTATTGATAAAACTTGTCTCAGATGACCACATCAGATCAGCATATGTTCTCCGAAAGGTGGAAAGTACAAGTCCACTGGTTGTTACAATGATCAGAGGGCCACCGGCAGCCACTCAGACATGATGATACACTGTTAGCTCGAGCAAGAGGCCGGCTGCACTTTTTTTATTCCTATTGAACTTCAGTCTCTAAATATAAACACTGTAAATATTCCACTGATGTGGCCAAGCGTTGAAATGTCTGACTGCTGTAACGACCAACATTTCAAAGAGCGAAGGAATATAATATTAGGGCCAGAGTGCTTGTGGAATTCCCCATCATTTTTATGCTTCTGATTATTGAATTTTGTACAGTGGACGGCTTCTACTGTTTCACTTCATCAAGAGACTGTGAATCTCCTGCTTGTGTCACTACAGCCTATGTAGCATCTTAGATGACCTATCTGCTGCTTTATGATTCATCTTAATCATGCAAATCCATCTGCTGTGCATGAGACAGATCATGAGCATGCAGGCAGGCCCCTTACTGCTAAAAATATTTGACGGAGGCCTCGTAGGCCCTGTCAGAAGGCAATGGTGTTTGTGCATTGACGATGGCAGGTCTAAAAATACTTATTATACCCTGGGGATCTTATCCTTAGCTTGCAGTGGCAAGAGGAAAGGCTGGACTCTTAAGAGGAAATGATCCAGGTGTATAGCAAGAAATGCCACTTAACTGGCTAGGGTGTTTGGGTGGTGGCTAGGGCATTGCTACATGGTTGAACCCTAGAGTGTGCTCAGTTTTTAGCCTTTATGAGTATAATCCATTGATCATGAACTAGTATGGATGTTTTCAACAGCACACCTCTCCTCCACAAGCCACACGTATCAATCATGTCTGTGAGCTGTGTTCCAAACCAACGTTTCATACTTAGGGTTCAAGTGTGAGTATGAGCAACAGCAACAGTGATGCTTGCCTTAGAAAACATTAATAACTAATGACCAGATCACAGCCAGTATCTTGTGCAATATCTTATTTCTGGCTTGTTTTTATGCTACAGTGAATAAAATGAATCAAAGCAGCATAGTCAACACCTTGATTATACGTCTGGAATCCTTATAATCACCCACCAGAGATTCTAATCTGCACCGGCTGCTTTCAGACCAATTCCTTTAAATTTCCTGCTGACCCCCTAAAATCTGTCATTCTTGAGAACATGGACATGGGCTTCTTTACTGTGTCATGGCCTCAACGAGGCATAGTGTATGTCTCCTGGGTCTGCAGTCGGGATTAGGTGTGATAATCTCTTTGTTTAGAACAGGCTTTGTCATTTGATTTGGGATTTTCTGGGACAAAAAGCAACAAGGATGAGGGGATGAGGTGAGTGGCCTTTTGTCAAAATAATGGGAAAATCCAGATTTGCTTAGTGCTGTAAAAATGTTTACTCAGCGGAATTAAGAGTATATCCCTGTGTTTGCGCTTGTCAAGTGAAAAGCATACAGAGATTGTCGTTGTAAGGTTGAGACGACAGCAAATAGCCTCCAGCTGTGAATTATGAATGAAATCATTTTTATGAATTTGTTATTCATCATTTATTCAAAGATAAAAGGGCTTTAGCAGTCTATTTAAGTCTGCCTGTTTTACGACCGTATTCTTCCAATCCGAACATATAAGAAACATTGTTGTTCCCCAACAGAGCATAAGCATTGCTTCTATTTGAGAAAGAGGGCCTGAACTCAATTTAAGGACCTTTTGTTGGTATTACCTGAGAAAGCAGTGGAGGGTCTGTTGGGCAAGACCACCATGCAGCATATCGCCTCCCAGCAGTCGGCTGGGGGTCATATTCTCTTTTAGTCTGGGAGTTAGCGCTCTGCCACCAGGAGGGAGGCCTGGCCACAGTGGGGAAAAAATATCCCAAATCCCCGAACACTAACTCACACAGCTGGGTAGAGGCAGAGAGACAGTGGCTGAAAAGCAGATTCAGTCAGCCTACAAACTCCCCCAATCACTCAGCCCACCTCCCAAGACCCATTCAGAGCAGAGAGAGAGAGAGAAACAGGCAGACAGACATGGAGAGCACAGGATAACGGGTCGCACAAGATCATTCACATTGAATCTAACCACATCAAACAGTATCAAGCAAAACAATGCAACACATAATTAATGCCACTGCTATGTATTACTCCAAATCTGTGTAACTGTAAATTAGATGTAGAATCTGGTGGGACGTCCCATTGTGAACATTTCTTGAGGGTGGGACGGGGTAGTACAGAGACTCACAAAGGGTTAAAAGTTCCCCTTCAGAGGACATCTGAGTCGAAGGGTTTCTCAGTGTCGATAATTTGTCTAGAATAACTGCTGTGAACCGCTTGCCTTTAAAAAGAGAAAAAGAAAGCAAACGAAAACCTTTTGCCCAAACCCACATTGCTGTAGGTCTATGCTGAATGAGCACTTCAGAGTTCTTAAAGAGCTCTTGCTGTCAGAATGGAATTTGGAGTGACCACAGAACAGTCGTCCACCCCATGAATGTCTCTCTCATATTCTGTTTCATCTGTTTATACACTTTTTCAAACAGCTGTCAATTAAAATCACATGAATAATTATCTGCTAAGGCTCCAAGGTAATAATGACTTTTAATTACTGTAAATCCTTATAAAGTGGGTCACGGGTTAACTCACTTATGAATAATACATTTATATTTAAATTTTTTAATCATTTTTATTGTTTTATGTTATTTAGCTTAAGTAAGTGAACAAGAATGAGTTTTAGAGTGTGTCCTTCATTAACACTGACAATGTTCAAGTATGCATCAGGAGCCTTGATGTAGACAATAAGTAGGCTTTGATGTTAAGATGTATTCTCATTTGGTCAGAGGTCCACTATTTCTGGAATCAGTTTTGGCATATTGATAATAAAAGTGTTTGTTCTTATTAGACTAGATAAGTTCATAATGAATGGTGTAAAAACTCCCTCTTGCTTTATTTTATGTTTAACTCTGATCTTTAGGAAAGTATTTGATCTCTGAACCTGTTTCATCCCTAACAGGTTGTCCAGTGATCATTTTGCTGAGAACTTTGGCAGATAGTGACATCTAGTGGTTCAAGCTTTTCATTTAGAAGAAAGCGGAGTGGATCATTTGATGTAAAGACTGTTAAACACTTTAGAAATTCTCTGTACTGTAAAATATAGACTAAAATATAGATTTATATGACTGTAATACATTATTGTATAAAATGCATATTTATGTCCATAAAATATTATAGCCTGAACTTAAGATGTTATGGTTAATTTCAGGTGAGAAAGTAATTATTTGGAAAACTCTTCATTATATTTTGATTAGGGCCAATATTTTATTGATGGAGCTTATGAATTTAAAATATTAAGTACATTTTGATGGATTGTCAATGTACCAGCAGTGTAATGCCTGAGAGCACTGGGATTGTTCTAAGAAACCCAATTCCAGTAAAGTTTTGAATCTATTTTGATTCAGTTTTCAGCATCTCTAAATATTGAAAATGAAAGACAGATGGGGTTTTCAAAGACTGCCAATAAAGTTAGACAGGGATTGTCAGTAAAAATGTGGCCAACGGCAGTTAAAAAGTCTTCAGTGAGGCACAAGAAGTATTTGCTGCTCAGAAAAGTTGGACGCAATGCCTTTTTAGTTGCAAATATTTCTTGTGAGCAACTATCCGCAGCATAACATTTTTTTTAAATGTTGAATACCAACATGTTGTTGTCTTCAATCATTAAATGGCTTACAATGCCAACTGAATGTGGGCTCAGTTTTTCACTTGCAAATTAGCCTGCTCCAAATAAATGTTACAATAACTGCTTCAAATCCTTTCAACATTTTGGATAAATTGATAACAATGTGGTTCCAACAAAGCATGTTAATTCAGGAATATGTTCTACTTGGATAAAACACATCATGTTGGCTTTAATCCTAAAATAGGCATCTGTCTGCTGTTTCATGGCAAAATGTGTCTGGAGGGGTTTTCAGCAGCGCTCAGCTGCCAGCAATGACGTCACTCCAATTGTTAAGTGAACTCAAGTGAATTAAATATAACTTATTGTATAGTGTCTTATATAAGAGAATGTTTCCCTTTGCCACCCTGTGTGACATTAGATGTTGTTGCCTAAAGGGTCGATTCAGTTTTTTTCCCGTTTGTTTTCAGACCGCATGCTGGTTTTTCAGGTCATAAAAACTATAGCGCCCCTCCACTGAAGTTCACACATGACCCCGTGCTGAGGTCAGCACTCGAGGTTTGTACATTGGGTTGGTCTCTGCCCTGCACTATCTACACCTGTGCCACCGCAGTTCCACATGTGGTTGATTCAAAAATTATAATAGAACTTGATATATAATATAATCGCCACACAAATGTACAGTTAGGTCCATATATATTTGGACACTGACACAATTTTCATAGTTCCACCCGAACAGAATTAAAAATGAAACAATCAAGATGACATTGAAGTGCAGACTTTAAACTTTAACAAAACTTTTGAACAAAAATATAACATAAAAAGCTTAGGATTTACAGCCATTTTTATGGTTGTAAAAAGTTCCTGCTATCTCTCTAATGGACTTGTTTTGTTTTTTAAGCTTAACAATTGTCTGTTTCACTTGTATGGAGAGATCCTTTGACCACATGATGTGGGTTCACAGCAACCGCTTCCAAGTGCAAATGGCACACTTAGAATCAACTCTAGACCTT
This sequence comes from Sinocyclocheilus anshuiensis, assembly GCF_001515605.1. Taxonomy (NCBI): domain Eukaryota; kingdom Metazoa; phylum Chordata; class Actinopteri; order Cypriniformes; family Cyprinidae; genus Sinocyclocheilus; species Sinocyclocheilus anshuiensis. The sequence continues at coordinate 877,294 of NW_015558577.1, read as the reverse complement.
TTGCTTCATTGATGTAGAAATAACGAAGGAATAGCCCGCATCTGTCCACATTACTTATGGTCCCTTAAAAAAGGGGGTAGGTACATTTTAAATTGCTATAATTCCTTAACCATTCCTCCAATTTTGATGAGAATTAAAGCTCAGAGTGTGTACTTTAAGCCCATACTCATTATAGAACTGTAACTTGAATATGTTTTGGTCAGCAGCTTAAATAATTAAAATTGTGCCTGTGTCCAAATATATATGGACCTAACTGTATATTGTATTTATGGAGAAAAGCATTTACAGTCATATTTTACCACTTAAAACACATTAAAGAAACCCTAAAGAAGTGATGAATGGATGCACTTTTTTTGGACTCAAAATCTCGACCACCATTCACTGCCATTATAAAGCTTGGGAGAGCCAGGACATTTTTTAATATAATTCTGATTGCATTCATCTGAAAGAAGAAAGTCATATACACCTATGATGGCTCGAGGGTGAGTAAAACATGGGGACATTTTCATTCTTGGGTGAACTATCCCTTTAAATCAACATCTAAAGTTATTTTTTACATGCCACTTAGGGGCAGGTTTGTCTGAAAAAGTTGATAATAGATGTTCACGAATAAGCTCATCCAAATACTGCAGAATTCCATAATCTGCTATACAGAAAACACTAGAAAAATGAGTGGAAATGTCAGTAGACTTTCTGCCTGTTCAAAAATAATGAGCACTGATTTTTTTCATAGACAACAAAGTGGAATAAGTAGTTTGCTACTAAGCAACTTTTGAGCATATTTTAAAGATTTATTTCCACTAACTTGGCAAATCAAGCAATTATTCCTTCTACTCCTTGGTGGTCTGGTATAATATGTACCCCTTAACTCCCAGAATTTGTGTAAAGCAAGACGATCAAACTAGAGTTGGTCATCAAGATTGCCATTTTTGTTTGCAATATGCATCAGACAGTCAATGAACCGTCAATGAATGTGGGCATGCCATCTGTTGGGATGATTACTACTCATGTGAGCGTCATTAATCCTTGTTATATTGGATTGTATTTGGTTGCAGAATAAATTAATTATGGGGGACATAATAATTAAGGTCTTGTAAAAATAGTGACCAAAAATGTTTGCTTGATGCTGCTTCCAGGCCAATAGGTGTCAGAGTAAAGTCCAAGGCCACTGTTGTATCCGTCAGCGAAATATACACAAAAAGTTACTTAGTGCACTTTCAAGCAATAAAACTTGTCATAAAACACTGAAGTTGCTCTACTCACTAGCACTGACTCATTTGTTTATTGTTGGATTTGAAATAATCCACCATAGCAGCCAGGTTAACTTGAGCAGAGCTGACCTGTTGCTAAATAAGTGTAAAAGATGATGCATTGCACAGCAGGCCATCTGTAGCACTACAAATGAGGTCGGCTCCCAACGGCAATGTGTACCTGCACAGCTCTGTGTGGGTGGTGAGAAAGTCGCACACCCCAATCGTTCCATTTCTAACAAGATGGGTTCCCTGCACTGCGGAGAGCCACAGCTGGGGTTCCACAATCTTCCCTTTGCTTTTCCCAGTGGGCTCTCCTTTGCGTCAGAGATGGTGGCATGCTGGTCCAGCTCTATAAGGACAGTGACAACTACAGAGGTCGCTCTCAACAGGGGCCTTACACTGAGTCATTGCTAAAGTATAACCTTTGACCAACGACTAGAGTTTCACCCAAACAATAGAAAGGTTACTGCTCAAAGTAATTCCCTCCACTGAGACCTGACCATAACAAATCATGACAGTTTCCTCAAGGAAATAACTCTTCTTTATGAGGCCTGTCTGAACATAAGACACCGACCCTTAGACTACTAATTGTGCTCATGACGGATGTCAAGAGACGCAGGACTTGCAACCTATGGTAGTCCAAGTAATATGTGTTTAGGGAGTGATTAATTTCTCTATGACTGATATATAATAAATCTGATATTGTGTACTATATAATTGTAGGCTCTTTGATGAACAAAGTAGAATGAGTTTTGGTGATAACTAAGCAAATATTTAATTACTATAATACTGATTTCTCGCTAGAAATAACATCAAAAGTGCAAAAAGTTAGTCGGAAATATACATTTACACACAAACTGACCAAACGCAACTTTTAGATGCCATCTTTATTTTTTAGCTCAACCATCACGGAATGGAACGCACAGGATTGTGGGATATCAAAGGCAGCGAAGGAATCAAAATTCGATCAGAAGGTACCTCCAGAGACAGGAAGTAAAGCAGAATTTGGATTTGGACGTGCCGTGATGCTTTCCTGCCTTGGAATGCTGCCTTCGAAGGCAGCATTTTAGAGCTTTCGGACGCAGCCATAGCCTACCTCAAAAACGCACTTGTTTCTCTGACCCATAGTATCTAATAGTGTATTTATGTCTCTCAGAGTTTGGAGGTGAATGCTATAATCCTATAAGTAGGTTTAATATGCAGTTCCAACAAGCACTACACAATAAGAAATTTCTGCCACGTGGATGATATAATGGACAAAAGTCCCATGGCGTTAAAGGGGTCATATGATGCTGCTAAAAAGAACATTATTTTGTACGCCTTCTTTCTTTGCGTGAACATTTGGGCGGTGTTATGCAAATCTTCCCACATAGTGAGGTAGATATGTGGGGGTGTGTTAGAACGAGCCGTTTTAGGTAGGTGTGGCTGACTCTTAACTTTTATAAGACTTTTTTGGATTTGAGACTTTAGTCTTTAGAACTTTACAGATCTTCTTTATGCACCAAGAGCTTGTAACACTCCAAAGAGAAAGGAAAAATTGAAATCGCATTATATGACCCCTTTAAGGTACCACTTACCGATTATTCGACAAATTTTCATGGTAATATTCTGTCATTCACTAGGAATCCAAGCGATTGGGAAGTACTTGAGAGCAAAAGATTTTCCCACGCAGATTAATCAGCGTTTTCAAGATCATAACACGGATTCGGTGTGATTCTTGGTTTGAAAGTGACTTCTCTATAAGCTGTGCTTCATAGATCGCAACACTATTGACAATAGACAAAGGACCTTTTGGCTACTGAACGATTAAAAGCATTGACTGCTAATCAGAAGCCATCCTGATTTGAAGAGCTTGTGCATTTAAAGTGGCAGATGATAAAACTGCAGCATGTGCTTATAGTTATCGTTATAGTTATAGACGGTTATTAGTGTGAACGAGGGAACAAAGTACTGAGATCAGAATTTCGAATCGCGAGTAAACAACCACCTAGTAACACCCTAGCCAACGAATAGCAACCCTCTAAAAACCACTCCAAAAATTTTAGCAACCACATAACAGTGCCTTGGCAACAACCTATAGCGTCCTAGCATCATGGCCACAACTTACATGGACAAGAACCATTTTCTCCTTCAAATAAAGTAAAATCTAGCTATGAGAATCTTTATTTTACTCATAGTCTATATGTATGAAAGTTATTACTAATTTCAAGATGGATATACCATTATGAAGCTTCCAGCACTGTCTGAATACATTTTTTAAAAGGCTATAATATATTGACATCACACACACACACACATCTACATGAAGTAATACTCATGAAGGTCATAAACTGGATATGCTCAAGAGGGACTCTTCTAATTCAGCACGTGCGCTGACACCGGACAAATAAACACTCACAAGAACATTGCATAATTGGATACACAATATTTCCTGATATGTTGATGCAGATAGGAGCCACCTGTTCATTTATCTGAAGCAAGAGCTCAGGTGCAGCTCTCATTTGTACAGCTGTGTGTGCTGGAGAAAGGCCAGTGATCTGAAGCCACGTCAATACACTCATCACACGTGAGTTTTACACTGACCTCTCTGGCAGATTATTCAATTGTGACCTGTTATGTGAGCACAGAGATGACACAATATGACTTTTTAAATCCTAAATCAAAATCATAAAAAAAATGACTTTGCTAAATGATTGAATAATAATTGAATTGTAATTCAATTACTATCAAACTGGATTATTTGCATTTATTTACAGGTGCACTGTTTACTTCAATACATTTTACCCCTAAAGTATGGAAGCTGTTCGTAAATTAGAAAGTCAAAATTACAAGAAAATAGTCACAGTTGCAAGATTGAACACATGTGAGATACGAGTATTGTTTGAAAAAAAGTTGCAATTACAAGAAATTAAATTTGAAAGATATCGAGTCGCAATGACCTTTTTTTTTTAGCTTCCATCGTAAATAAATGAACAGTTTAAAAAAAGTAAATAAGTTTCAAATGAAAACTGGTGTATTTTGCTTTGTCTTGTTGAGCCCACACTTCTAATAAATGCCTCAGAAACTATGCTATGTTTATATTGCGTACTAAATTTTGAGCATCTGCGTAATGAAATATATTTGGTATAATGACTTTTGTTTTATCCTGTACATACATATTCCATTCGATTAAAGGGGAGTCTTTTTTTTACCCACCCAGCTGTTTACTGCGTCTAGCTTCTGAAGCACTCCAGCTGATCATACAAGGTTTATAGCTGGCAAAGGTTCATAATGACATGTGAAATCTGAGATCTGAAAACTTTGGTCATTGTCCTGCTGGAGATCCAGTCTGTAATCTTCTAACAGCTGAGCTAACACAGACATGGGCCGGCTGCTACTAGCGCCCTTGAAATGCCTATGGCATCAATGGGTTCAAAGCCACTATATGGGGGATTCTAGGAAGTATTGACGTAAATCCTAAAAAGCAATAGGAACGTGTAATGTACTAGTGCGATAATGAGCGTTAAGCAGCAGAATAAACTGTATAATTAAGAAAATGATTCTGTAGGCTATACATTCCCCAACTGCCACTACAAGATGTTGACATCTAAACATATGGAGGAGAAGATTGAGATTTTCACTGATGGTAAATTTGGTAAATGGGCAACACAAAGTCATGATGAATTAAAATTGATGAAAATAAAAACGGATTTTATGTTCTTATGTTCCATCTTTTTCTCAATGATAAATTAGCTGTTATTAAAACATGAGTTCCTCCAAAAACTCTAAATAAATCATTTAAATCCCTCCAGTGGCTATTAAGCACATTAACTTAAACATTAAAAAACGTTTTATTTAATATTTATTTCAGCTAGTTACCAAGGCAAAATTTCTAATTTCTTTTTAAAGTTGAAGTACTAAAGTACAATGAATAAATACTATACAGCCATATTAAAAAAAAAAAGCACAACACAATTACTAAAACTTATTAGTAAACATTACTAAAACAGAAAATATTAAAAGACATTCTAATTCAGAATGAACTACAAAACTATAAAACTAACAAAAACTATAATGGTACATCAGTGATACTCACATTAATATTATTAATCCACGTGGCTGTTCAGTGAGTTTAACATGACATCTTGTGGCAACACATATCATTTCATCCTTTTAGTGTCCATTCATGGAACATAAAAGCTGTGATTTAGATGTGTTGAGCTAATATGTCATAAAATACAAGAATCTGAAATGTGCATAATTTGTTTGCAGATGCCACGTGATTTAATATTTTATTTTAGCAATGAAATCCACACATTAGTATGTGGTTTAAGTGTTGGGTTAGGGAGGGGGCACTGTATATTTACACCATTATTTATGTCACCCTTCAGCAGCCCATATGCTTTAGGTTATAAGTGAAACTGAGCTCTGGTTGGAAAAGAACTAGTCTGGAGGAAACGGTTAACTGCTTCCCTTAGTCTGACACATGGATCCTCTTTCTAGTGGTTTGAGAGACAACAGACCTGTGGATCCCATCGCAGAGATGATTCAGAATGAATATGAATGCTTCCAATTACAACAGGAAATAATGAAACCTCACCGACTGTTACTCATTCATGCGCTCTCTTGTTTAGTGAGATGTTCTGTTGAGAACATTGTGACTGGGTCAAACAAGAGATATAGGCCACAGCAAAACTTAATTGGTCATATATGAGTACGGTGGCAGTATCATATATCTTGGTACTTAGATAAGATGGTACATTCTTAAAAACAAAGACTCAGAAACATACAAATCAATATATGAAAGAATATTCATAGACATCTTCTCGGTAATTCATTGTCATGTTTATTTCAAGGTGTGCAAGGATTATTTTCCACATTCACTGTATTTCACCGATAACATGCTAAACCTTTCAGTCATTTCCACCTCTTAAACTGCATTTTAAACCTTTGTTGAGGTTTAACGTTTTTAAAAAAAGGTTTTTTCAGCCCTGTCCCTTATTCCTAATGTAATCATTTAAAAAACATTTGGTAAACAGTCTCAGATATTTAGCTGATTCGAGGTAGGGCTGGTATGTTATGTGGCACATTAAAAAGTTGATACCTGAGCCGGAAAGAAATTACAGAGTAAAAGGCACTGGTGGAAAAAAGTGCAGTGTCTTAAAAATCTTTCAGCACAGCAACACATCCCTTAAATAAATAAATCAAGGCGAAAGATGTTCCTTGACTCATTTGAAATGGAAACAAAAGACACAACAACAGCCGACTGGGAACGTTTAAAAAAAATCTAAATAAAAGGCAACGGTGTCTTTTGGAGTGGCTGTTTCTGTTTAAGTCTTGAACCATAGCAAGGCATGAAGCGTGATTGGTCTGTATAACCTGTGATTGGTCCACATGATTGCACCACTTACAAACTGTATTGCTTTTGATACGAGTTTCCACATTTGTCAGAATAATGAATCTGGCACATTTTTGACTTATATTAGCGCGTTCTTCTCCAGTAAACAACAGCTACAATGAATGCCATCGCAGCGATGCAAGACACAGTATGAAATCTTGACACGCTGCGGAAAATGCCCTCCTGCAACACAAGACAGAGAAAACATTAGATACACACTGCATATAAACACATTCTCAAGACTTTGAAAGACATCCAACCGATAATCAATAATGATAATCTGTATGACTTTCTTCCTTGGAAAACAAATTATGGATTTTTTGAAGTGGAAATTTTTCAAAACATTACAAATGAATGGGACCAGGGGCCTGTACTGTGTTTTTTTGATAATTTTAAGAAGAAATAAATACCCAGAAAAATGACATGGAATTCTTATTAACTTCACTGCCTTCAGCAGTCAGTTATCATTTCACAATCCAACAGAAAAGATGTTGTAGCATTTGGACCAATCAGACACACAACTTTTTGTTATATTTAACAAATAATATCTAACGCCCCCTCACCTAACCAAAGGGCCAATTACGAGGGTCTATGGACCCTTTCCCTGAAATGCATCTAACATTTCTGAATATAATGCTGAATATCAAATGGTACCATAGCTTCATGTTTTTATTTCTCTTCTTTTTACTGCCTAAGCTTTAACCCTTTTCCTATACCAACTGTATGCGTGTGTGTGTGTGTGTGTGTATGTGTATGTTAGACTAGTTTAAGTATTTATGTAGTTAATAGTCTTACTTGTATCACACTTGACGTTGTTCATTGTTTGCTCATAACTGGAGTCCCTAATCATGCAGATTTTTGCTACATGCTCTGAGTAGTATTGTACAGTAAGAAAGTTATTTTCCTTAACCAGGAAATTAGCGTTCTTAGAATTAACAGACGGTTGACACTGAGAGGTCAAATGAATGCTTACAGCGGATCTAAATATTTATAATTAATTATAACTAGTTATGATTAATTATTCATATTTCCCCTTTGAGCTAATTCGCTACAATGTAAACAAATCAGGTTGCTTTTTAATGACTTTTCATAGACCCTTTAGAGATTACACAAATCGATCTATATGGCGAAAGCAACATGTGGTTCAGTAAATTAATCTGATTAATTCTGTAACTGCTTTGATTCATTAGTGCTTTTTGATTCACTAAAAAGGACTGGCTCATTATTTGTCATCACTAGTCATTCGTTCGAGAATCAGACTACCTTTTTCAGACTGTAGGTTTCTGATTCACAAAAAATTGCTCTGGGTTGTTTCCCAAAAGCATCATTAACCAACTATGGTTGCAAGTTCCTTCACTAGCAACATTGCAAATAGCATAACAAACTTGTGTCATTGGACCTATAGCTCTAAACGTGTGGCTCGAAGCATAGTTTCTTGTATGAAATGGTCTTGCATATTGAGAAAGCTGCTGACTGAATGAACCTAATGTATACAGAGGTTAAGAGTAAACACTGATTAAGGAATTATATACGTGCTCACACTCCTTCATTGGATAATACATCACCCTCAATTATTGATAAGTGTCTTGATCGGTGTAAAGGAAGTAAAAAGGCATTACGTATAATTTATGATTTGCCACAATCCTTTACTTCTCCCTCTACAAGTCTTCTTAAAGGCACAATATGTAATTTTTTAGCGCTGTTTTATACTAGATACATTTGAGTGTATTGAAAGTTCTGTTATAATGCTACTCTGTGCGTTCGTCACCTGTCTAATAAAATCGAGGGTGTATGACGTCATTGGCAGGCGACACGATGACACTATAGACACGGTCCGTGTCGCTAGTTAAAATTGCTTATTTCTCTGGATTTAAACATTCTTCGAAATATTTGGGATAATGTAAGTACACAAGTCAGCAAAATATATAACACTGTTCTAGTGGTTTTTGGATATTTTAATTAAAGAATCTTACATATTGTGCCTTTAAGGAAGAATGGGAGAAAGAATTAGGAGTGGAAATTTCTGAGGAAATGTGGCAGACGAGTTTAAAGGATATTAACGAACATTCTATCAATTCTAGACATTGCCTTATTCAGTTTAAAGTCATTCACAGACTACATTATTCAAAAAAGAAGCTACATAGAATTTTCCGAAATGTTTCACCTCTTTGTGACAAATGTAAATCAGTAGATGCTGTTACTACTGTTGTTTTGGAAGGAAAAGGAGGCTCCTACATGTAAGCTATGGCTTGGAGAGATGATTTCTTCATAGATTTTGAACGAATTAGGTACTGTTTTGATACTGGATTTTTGACTTTCATGAGCTGTAAGCTCTAATCATCAAAACTAAAACAAAAAAACTTTTGAAATGTTTTACTTTACATGTAATGAATCTAGAATACATGAGTTACATTTTTTGAAATAAGTTCCAAAAAAAAAAAAAAAAAGTATCATCATATGATGAATATCATCATAAAAGAACTTTTACATGATATTCAAATTTTTTGAGATGCACCTGTATGTATATAGGTCAGTGGCGTTTCGTCCATATAAGCTGCGAATGCTCCGCATACCCAGACCATTTGAGAGAATAATTTCACAGGATAATTCATATAAACATGATTATAAGTTGATCCCTTGTCATTTGAAATGTAACTTAAAGCTTAAAGGGTTAGGAATAAGTACGTACAATGATTTATTTGCCAAATGGCAGTAATTTTCTTTAAATCTACCAGTTGCGGTTGCTTCCGGGAGACCGGATTCTCCGCAGCTTTCTCGCCTCAGCTCTGTTGCTACGACTCTTCAGGATTATAGCGCGTTCTCAGTACTGATTTGCTGGTCTGCGGTTGATTTAATGCGTGAGGTAAGCTGTTCATGAAGCGCTCGCCCAAGCGGAGAAATGTGCTGTTGCTGTCAGATCTCGATTGCCGAAAATCACATTGTGTTTGATGCTAAACCAACTCGACTAAATCAAAAGAAAAAAAACACAAACTGTATATTTTTATTTTCTCAAGCAAAGCAAATTTTAAAAGTCCACTGAAAACATATCTTCTTACATTTTTGGTCATAGACAACGTATGTTTAAGATATACGTTATTGTCAACGTTATTGCCTAAGCGGTAAATAAAATTAAAAAAAACATTTATAAAAACTGGGCTATATAAAATTTTAATAATAACAAACATCATATCGTTCCCTTTGTTTTGCGTACGCTTACAGTTAAAGTCCTTCTCTGATTTTATTGTTGTTTGCAAGGTTGCAACGTTACTTTGCAATATTTTAAATATTTTGGGTATTTTGCATGGTCTGTTATTGGAGTAGAGTCACTCGGGTGGGAATTTTAATTCCTATTCACTGGGAATAAAAAAAAATCATTTAGCAGATGCAGAGACATATAGACCGGGGGAAA
>NW_015558577.1:863970-865027 GCF_001515605.1 Sinocyclocheilus anshuiensis | reverse complement strand
ATACACCTAGGATGCCTCGGGGGTGAGTAAAACACAAGCTAATTTTCATTTTTGGGTGAACTAACCCTTTAAAGCTTAAAGGGTTAGGAATAAGTAGGTAAAATGATTTATTTGCCAAATGGCAGTAATTTTCTTTAAATCTACCAGTTGCGGTTGCTTCCGGGAGACCGGATTCTCCGCAGCTTTCTCGCCTCAGCTCTGTTGCTACGACTCTTCAGGATTATAGCGCGTTCTCAGTACTGATTTGCTGGTCTGCGGTTGATTTAATGCGTGAGGTAAGCTGTTCATGAAGCGCTCGCCCAAGCGGAGAAATGTGCTGTTGCTGTCAGATCTCGATTGCCGAAAATCACATTGTGTTTGATGCTAAACCAACTCGACTAAATCAAAAGAAAAAAAACACAAACTGTATATTTTTATTTTCTCAAGCAAAGCAAATTTTAAAAGTCCACTGAAAACATATCTTCTTACATTTTTGGTCATAGACAACGTATGTTGAAGATATACGTTATTGTCAACGTTATTGCCTAAGCGGTAAATAAAATTAAAAAAAACATTTATAAAAACTGGGCTATATAAAATTTTAATAATAACAAACATCATATCGTTCCCTTTGTTTTGCGTACGCTTACAGTTAAAGTCCTTCTCTGATTTTATTGTTGTTTGCAAGGTTGCAACGTTACTTTGCAATATTTTAAATATTTTGGGGTATTTTGCATGGTCTGTTATTGGAGTAGTGTCACCCGGGTGGGAGTTCTATTCACTGGGAATAAAAAAAATCATTTAGCTGATGCAGAGAGACATACAGACCGGGGGAATCCCCCCATCTCCCCACCCTGTGATTACCTATCATAACGTAACTACTTGTAACTACTTTACTTGGAAAACCAGCTATATTTTTCTTGCATTCAAATAATGGATAAACTTGAAACTTCTGAGCGGCGCATGCGCAAAGCCGACCTCCATACGTCATTCCCCCGGAACTGCTTCCAGTGTACAACAGTGAGCGCAAGCTACATTAAAGTGATTATTACGTTTTGAATATGGATATTTTTCTTAC
>NW_015558577.1:852562-863912 GCF_001515605.1 Sinocyclocheilus anshuiensis | reverse complement strand
ATCTTCAGAAATCATTCTAATATGCTGATTTATAATCAGTGTTGGAAACAGTTGTGCTGCTTATTATTGTTTGGGACCAGTGATATTTTTTCAGGATTCAGGATATAAAAGAGATATATATCAGATATACATAATAGGCCTGTGTGTGTGTCCCTTATTCTGTCCCTTATGCTTCTATGAAAAACCACGATTGTCCTTTATTTTCCTTTTCTGAAGTTGGCAACCCTACGTACCAATGATATAGTTTAAATTATACAATGATATAACAATCAAGCAGTTAAGATTTGCTAAATAGTATATATCACTTTATGCTAGTGTAATGTATGTATGCTAGCAAAGTTACAGTAGATATGGATGTACAGTGCTGCTTGAAAGTTTGTGAACCCTTTAGAATTTTCTATATTTCTTTATAAATATAACCCAAAACATCATCAGTCCAGAAAGTAGACAAAGGGAACCCAATCAAACAATGGAGACAAAAACATTTTGTCATTTATTTATTTAGAAAAAATGACCCAGTGTTAAATATTTGTGAGTGTCAAAAGTATGTGAATCTTTGCTTTCAGTATCTGGTGCAGCAATAACTGCAAGTAACGTTTCTTGTAACTGCTGATCAGTCCTGCACAACCTCTTGTAGGAATTTTAGCCCATTCCTCAGGACAAAACCAATTCCAGTGATGTTGGTGGGATTCCTCCTATGAACTGCTTGCTTCAGCTTCTTCCACAACATTTCAATTGGATTAAGGTCTGGACATTGACTCATTGACGCCATTCCAAAACATTAACTTTGTTCTTCTTTAACCAATCTTTGGTAGAATGGCTTGTGTGCTTGGGGTCGTTGTCTTGCTGCATGACCCCCTTTCTCTTGAGATTCAGTTCTCGGACAGATGTCCAGGCATTTTCCTTTAGAATTTGCTGGTACAATTCAGAATTTATTGTTCCATCAGTGATGTCAAGCCGTACTGGCCCAGATGCAGCAAAACAGGCCCAAACTATGATACTACCACCACCACCACCATGTTTCATAGATGGGATGAGGTTCTTATGCTGGAATGCAGTGTCTTTCTTTCTCCAAACATAACGCTTCTCATTTATACCAAAAGGTTCAATTTTGGTCTCATCCATCCATAAAAAAAATCCTTCAATCACCCTCTGGCTTGTCCACATGATCTTTATCAAACTGCAGACGGGCAGCAATGTTCTTTTTGAAGAGCAGTGGTTTTCTCCGTGCAACTCTGCCATGCACACTATGGATGTTCAGTGTTCTCCTGATGATTGACTCTGAATATTAACATTACCCAATGTGAGAAAGGCCTTCAGTTGCTTAGAAGTTACCCTGGGGTCCTTTGCAAACTCGTGGACTATTACACAACTTGCTTTTGAAGTGATCTTTGTTGGTGGACCACTCCTGGGGAGGGTAACGGTGGTCTTGAATTTCCTCCATTTTTACACAATCAGTCTGACTGTGGATTTGGGGAGTCCAAACTCTTTAGAGGTGACTTTGTAAACTTTTCCAGCATGATGAGCAACAGCAACTCTTTTTTTTTTTTTAGGTCCTTAGAGATCTCCTTTTTTCGTGCCATGATTCACTTGCAAAAACATGATCAGGCTTTGATAGATCCCTGTTCTATAAATAAAACAGGGCACACACAGACACCTGATAACCAGCCCATTGACTGAAAACACCTCTGAACAGATGGACTCTTAACTTCACCTTCAAATTAACTGCTAATCCTCGAGATTCACATACTTTTGCCACTCACAGATATGTAATATTAGATAATTTTCCTGAAGAAATAAATGACAAAGTATATATTTTCATATCATTTGTTTGATTGGATTCTCTTTGTCTACTTTGAGGACTATACAAACTTCTAAAGCATTGGTCTCTAACTCAATTCCTGGAGGGCCACAGCTCTGCACAGCTAAGCTCCAACCCTAATCAAACACAACTGATCCAACTAATGAAGGTCTTCAGTATCACTAGAAACTTCCAAGCAAGTATGATTTGGGGCTGGCTGGAGCTAAACTCTGCAGAGCGGTGGCCCTCCAGAAATTGAGTTTGAGAGCACTGTTCTAAAGGGTTCACAAACTTTTAAGCAGCACTGTATGTTTATTATAGTAAACGTAGTTTGGAGTTATTCATTCATATGTGGTATACTTATTAAACCTATAAGGTTTTGCTAAATTTATAACACTTTGGTGTAGTGACGAGCCTAATTAATGTGGATATGCATCAATGTCACAGGTAAATCACACATATAAATCTTCTGGCTATACAAATTCAAACAATGTCAGTAATTTAGTAAATATTGTACTACATTGATTGAACCATAGATGAAGTGGCGTAAAGCCAAGTATGGTAACCCATACTTGGAATTTGTGCTCTGCATTTAACTCATCCAAGTGCACACACAGCAGTAAGTATTGAACACACACACCCGGAGCAGCGTGCAGCCATTTTTGCTGTGGTGCCCAGGGAGGTTAAGTGCCTTGCTCAAGGGCACCTCAGTTGTGGGCATTGAGGGTGGAAATGAGCACTGTTCATTCACTCCAATCACCAACAATTCAAGCTGGTACTGAGATTCAATCTTCAGAAATCATTCTAATATGCTGATTTATAATCAGTGTTGGAAACAGTTGTGCTGCTTATTATTGTTTGGGACCAGTGATATTTTTTCAGGATTCAGGATATAAAAGAGATATATATCAGATATACATAATAGGCCTGTATGTGTGTCCCTTATTCTGTCCCTTATGCTTCTATGAAAAACCACGATTGTCCTTTATTTTCCTTTTCTGAAGTTGGCAACACCAATGATCAATGATATAGTTTAAATTATACAATGATATAACAATCAAGCAGTTAAGATTTGCTAAATATCACTTTATTGCTGCTTGAAAGTTTGTGAACCCTTTAGAATTTTCTATATTTCTTTATAAATATAACCCAAAACATCATCAGTCCAGAAAGTAGACAAAGGGAACCCAATCAAACAATGGAGACAAAAACATTTTGTCATTTATTTATTTAGAAAAAATGACCCAGTGTTAAATATTTGTGAGTGTCAAAAGTATGTGAATCTTTGCTTTCAGTATCTGGTGCAGCAATAACTGCAAGTAACGTTTCTTGTAACTGCTGATCAGTCCTGCACAACCTCTTGTAGGAATTTTAGCCCATTCCTCAGGACAAAACCAATTCCAGTGATGTTGGTGGGATTCCTCCTATGAACTGCTTGCTTATTTTGCAGCAATAACTGCAGCTAAAGTTTCTTGTAACAGCTGATCAGTCCTGCATAACATCTTGTAGGAGTTTTAGCACATTCCTCAGTACAAAACCACTTCAACTCTGTGATGTTGATGGGTTTACTCCTATGAACTGCTTGCTTCAGCTTCTTCCACAACATTTCAATTGGATTAAGGTCTGGACATTGACTCATTGACGCCATTCCAAAACATTAACTTTGTTCTTCTTTAACCAATCTTTGGTAGAATGGCTTGTGTGCTTGGGGTCGTTGTCTTGCTGCATGACCCCCTTTCTCTTGAGATTCAGTTCTCGGACAGATGTCCAGGCATTTTCCTTTAGAATTTGCTGGTACAATTCAGAATTTATTGTTCCATCAGTGATGTCAAGCCGTACTGGCCCAGATGCAGCAAAACAGGCCCAAACTATGATACTACCACCACCACCACCATGTTTCATAGATGGGATGAGGTTCTTATGCTGGAATGCAGTGTCTTTCTTTCTCCAAACATAACGCTTCTCATTTATACCAAAAGGTTCAATTTTGGTCTCATCCATCCATAAAAAAAATCCTTCAATCACCCTCTGGCTTGTCCACATGATCTTTATCAAACTGCAGACGGGCAGCAATGTTCTTTTTGAAGAGCAGTGGTTTTCTCCGTGCAACTCTGCCATGCACACTATGGATGTTCAGTGTTCTCCTGATGATTGACTCTGAATATTAACATTACCCAATGTGAGAAAGGCCTTCAGTTGCTTAGAAGTTACCCTGGGGTCCTTTGCAAACTCGTGGACTATTACACAACTTGCTTTTGAAGTGATCTTTGTTGGTGGACCACTCCTGGGGAGGGTAACGGTGGTCTTGAATTTCCTCCATTTTTACACAATCAGTCTGACTGTGGATTTGGGGAGTCCAAACTCTTTAGAGGTGACTTTGTAAACTTTTCCAGCATGATGAGCAACAGCAACTCTTTTTTTTTTTTTAGGTCCTTAGAGATCTCCTTTTTTCGTGCCATGATTCACTTGCAAAAACATGATCAGGCTTTGATAGATCCCTGTTCTATAAATAAAACAGGGCACACACAGACACCTGATAACCAGCCCATTGACTGAAAACACCTCTGAACAGATGGACTCTTAACTTCACCTTCAAATTAACTGCTAATCCTCGAGATTCACATACTTTTGCCACTCACAGATATGTAATATTAGATAATTTTCCTGAAGAAATAAATGACAAAGTATATATTTTCATATCATTTGTTTGATTGGATTCTCTTTGTCTACTTTGAGGACTATACAAACTTCTAAAGCATTGGTCTCTAACTCAATTCCTGGAGGGCCACAGCTCTGCACAGCTAAGCTCCAACCCTAATCAAACACAACTGATCCAACTAATGAAGGTCTTCAGTATCACTAGAAACTTCCAAGCAAGTATGATTTGGGGCTGGCTGGAGCTAAACTCTGCAGAGCGGTGGCCCTCCAGAAATTGAGTTTGAGAGCACTGTTCTAAAGGGTTCACAAACTTTTAAGCAGCACTGTATGTTTATTATAGTAAACGTAGTTTGGAGTTATTCATTCATATGTGGTATACTTATTAAACCTATAAGGTTTTGCTAAATTTATAACACTTTGGTGTAGTGACGAGCCTAATTAATGTGGATATGCATCAATGTCACAGGTAAATCACACATATAAATCTTCTGGCTATACAAATTCAAACAATGTCAGTAATTTAGTAAATATTGTACTACATTGATTGAACCATAGATGAAGTGGCGTAAAGCCAAGTATGGTAACCCATACTTGGAATTTGTGCTCTGCATTTAACTCATCCAAGTGCACACACAGCAGTAAGTATTGAACACACACACCCGGAGCAGCGTGCAGCCATTTTTGCTGTGGCGCCCAGGGAGGTTAAGTGCCTTGCTCAAGGGCACCTCAGTTGTGGGCATTGAGGGTGGAAATGAGCACTGTTCATTCACTCCAATCACCAACAATTCAAGCTGGTACTGAGATTCAAACAAACAACCTTCCGGTTACAAGTTCGACTCTCTAACAATTAGGCCACAACTGGCTAATGCCACAACGGTTAGACATGACTGGTGGCACATTCCCCTGCAGTACAATACTGTAAACAGCAGGTGCCTGATCTTTCTCAAATCCCCAAAAATGAGGGTCAAACATACAAGCATCCCTTCTCCTCCCTGGCTGGGTTTGCATTCTTCAGGCTCATGCTGCGTAGCACACTGTAAATAGTCACATGTTCACTGTATTCCAGTTCTCAGGGCCACAGTATGCTCCATGACGCCTGAGTGTTTGAAGTCTAAACCCAGCACCCCACATTCTGCTTCCTTTATGATCATATGTGTGCTATTAAACTTGAGTGGCCCCAGGAACTGCAGTCAGCCTGGTGGAGCTCTGCAGCACACATGCAAACCGCGTCTTACTGAAGTATGACAACATCATTTCTTACATGAGATGTGAAAAGTAAAAATTGGCATTCTTGATATGCAATTTAGAAAGACAGATTAGATCATAACAGATGGTATCTAGCTGCGTGCCACACTGGGTCAGTGGGTTTGTGTGCCTGGATTTTCCTAGACTGTATGTGTCTGGGTTTGTGCTTATGTACTTCCTGGCTCGAGTGGGTGCGTCTCTCTGTGTGTGGTGGCCCATGTCTGGCTCGACCTGTGTGGCTCCACATGGGTGGCCAGTCAGCACACACAAAAACAGCAACTTACCCATCCTCCTTGCTGTCTGATCCAGGCAGAAATGCTTTCCCTGATAAACTGTAAAACCCAGCTAATGATCCTCCTGATAATGTCAAAGTGGTTCTGAGTCAGAGCCTAAAAAAATGAAAGGAAATCATGTTTTAATACATCGACATTATCCAAAAGACAACGCCATCGCTTAATAAATTTGAATTATCAAAAAAACATGATGACTCAGCTTTTTCTCAATTATTCATGCAATACCACTTTGGCACTTTGATTGAAGAACAAATGGTGAGGCAATATTTTCACATTTACCATAAAAATAATTGAAGATGAAGAAATTAATAATGAATACTCAAATTCTGTTTAAAATGAGAAAATGAGAGTTTTACCTGGTAAATGAGCCTATATGCGAGGTGAAACAGAGCCACCACACGTCCCCAGTTAATGCCGTCCTCAAAGATGCTCCTGGCTACAGTCATGAAGACATCCTGAGCACAGTTAGCTTGCACAGTGCTGATGAGACTGTGAGGGAAAAAGTAGTAAGTTATGGGCTTCCCAAACTCTTCAACCATACATATTGTATAAAATGCCAACCATATGGACCAGTTTTTCCAATTCAAATAATCAACTGATAATAATTTGCTAACATCTAGTTGTGACAAAAGTTAGTTATATTGTTCTATATTGTATACTCTTCATACTTCATTGTGGTTTAGCAATATTACTGGGTAGTCAGGTTTTGAAATTTCACACTGTAGTTTTGTAAACCCTGTCTTAATGTTCTTATTTGCTCTCATTTATGAGATTTGAGGCACTTTAATAACAGCTTTGTCCAGATCCAGTTTCTGTACAATACATCTAAAAAAATTAGCATCTTTTCTGCACACCAGTTAATGGGTTCATCGTCACTGTTCAACTTTTCCCTCACACTGAAACTAAACCCAGCCTGGAAATGTCTATGCACGTGCATATCTGCATATTTAATGGGTTAAGGACAAAGGGAGTTTATTATTGGTTGTGTTTTGCTAGACAACCCACAGCACAGCTTTTTTACACTGTATTACTTTGGTACTGTAATGTGGGGTTAACCTTGCGAAAGTGTTGCTAAACCTGGTCTGAAGCAGGGCTACCTAACCCAGGGTTAATACTGCTCTTGACCTAGGGTTTAAAAATATGATAACCCAGGATTAAAGGGTTAGTTCACCCAAAAATGAAAATTCTCTCATTAATTACTCACCCTCGTGTTGTTTGAACCCGTAAAACCTTCGTTCATCTTCGGAACACAATTTAAGATATTTTTGGTGAAATCTGAGGGCTCTCTGACCCTCCCATAGACAGCAAGGTGAATGAATGATGACTACCACGTTCAAGGTCCACGTTCGAGCGTGTGGCGGCGCTGACCCAGATCCGGCGTAATGACGTCATCACGCCGGATCTGGGTCAGCACCGCCACACGCTCGCGTCATGATACTGTCGTGAACGCGTGTCCACAAGTGACGCAGTAGAGATGAAAATGTGGAATAAAGTCGTTATTTTTGTTTTCTTTGCACAAAAAAAGTATTCTCGTAGCTTCGTAACTTTACAGTTGAACCACTGATGTCACACGGACTACTTTATCGATCATCTTGGTACTTTTCTGGACCTTGAACGTGGTAGTTACCTTGCTGTCTATGGGAGGGTCAGAGAGCCCTCAGATTTCATCAAAAATATCTTAAATTGTGTTCCGAAGATGAACAAAGGTCTTACGGGTTTCGAAAACAACACGAGGGTGAGTAATTAATGACATAATTTTTCATTTTTGGGTGAACTAACCCTTTAAATCCAGTGCAAAAAGCCCTTATGATGAAATTCATAAAAGTTTGGTGTGTGAGATGGCTTTTATAGCTTTTATGACTAGACTAAAAACATTCATAGATTTCTGCCATTTTTAAGGCCCAGACATTCAGTCCTTCAGTCCTTTATTCCTCATTAAAAGTTTCACTCCTAAAGGGAAAAAAAAAAAAAAACTTTTGAAAAATGTTTAAAATGATCTACACTCACAAGATATGGAGACACTTAATAAAAGCTATTTCCCTTTTTTTCTAGATCACATGGCCAGTCAAAAACTACTTCCTTTATCTTTGTAACCTCCTTTTACCAAACGCTTTCTTTCTTAGAAAGACTTAATCACGGTTGGCTACAATACCGTCTGAAGGAACTTGCGACCAAAAAAAATGTAAAAGATTGGATGACCAATCATTTTCTCCTATTGAATTCGGATAAGACAGAGATATTACAAAAACAGTACACAGAATCTCTTGGATTACAATTTGCAACTAGACGGATGTATTGTTACTTCCTCTACAGTCAAAAATCTGGGTGTTATATTGGACAGCAACTTGTCTTTTGAAAATCATTATTTCCCATGTTACAAAACCAGCATTCTTCCATCTTAAGCCCTATTCGCACTTGATTAGTATTATCTGGGGACCTTGTGTGATTTTGAAATTACCCCCCCACATCTGAATTTCGTGTGGTGCATTCGCACGGGATAAGCGAAACCTGTGATTTTACTCGAATTTATTGACTTATCTCCCGGATACGGTCAAGGCTTTGAGAGTCCCGTTCTATGCTCCGGTTAGATGGATTTAAAAAGAAAGAACCTAATATAGTTTCGTGCCCTGTGTCATTTACATTTCACCAGGTTAAAATAATATCTCAAGCTTTATGCTCGATTAATATGACAGCACCCAAAATACTATCAAACACTCCAACGCAGCTCCATTCTTCGCGAAAGATGGATAAAAAGGCGCACAGGAAACACAAACCTCGAAAAATGATATACAACCCGCCAAATGCTGGCCAAATCACAGAGATGCCGATTCGCACAGGACTAATATTATCACAGGACCTCAGTGTTCGGCGAAATATGGTAGGTAATTTGCGGGGAAATTTTAACCTTACAAATTATTACAGACATGGCCGATTCGCACGGGATTAAGATCAACGACAACCTCCGCAATTATTACAAATGACTGGAGGTCACCAGGTAATACTAATCCCATGCGTATAGGGCTGCACTGGCTACCTATTGAGTTCCGTATCAGTTACAAAATATTATTACTTACCTTTAAGGCCCTTAATGGGTTAGCTCCTGCATACCTAACTAGTCTTCTAACACGCTACAATCCCTCACGCTTCCTAATGTTGCAAAACTCAGGACTTCTGGTAGTACCTAGGATAGCAAAGTCCACTAAAGGAGGTAGAGCTTTTTCGCATTTGGCTCCCAAACTCTGGAATAGCCTTCCTGATAACGTTCGGGGTTCAGACACACTCTCTCTGTTTAAATCTAGATTAAAGACACATCTCTTTGGCCAAGCATTCAAATAATGCATCTCATAATCTTGTACTGCAGTTATATCTGATCAAATGCATATTATTATTCCTTAGCTTGGATTGAACAAATCATTTTTGCTTGGTCGGAACAGCAGCTACGCTAATTATGGCTCTATTTGTTTCTCTGTTTTTGCAACTAGGATTTACACAAGCTTCAGTCTGGATCCAGAACACCTGAGAAGAGATGAAGCAAACCCCTCAGAGGACCTCAGATGATGCCAACCCTGAAACAACAAACTACCAAATTTTGCTACAAATTTGATTGCAACATATAATCATTGCTGTTAATAGTGTTCATTGTCTCTTTGATTACGTCATTAATGGAATTTTACCATACATTTGTGCCATATGTACATCAATTTGACAGTCACCACTGATAAACTACTACTAAATATATTGTAGAAACTTAATTTTCTGTAAAGCTGCTTTGCAACGATTTGAATCGTGAAAAGCGCTATACAAATAAACTTGAATTGAATTGAGAACTACGTCACTCTGCCAAGAATCTCAGAACAACCTGGGCTGCGTTTCCCAAAAGCATCATAAGCTGGTTTCAATGGGTCTTGTCTACGATGTACTTAAGCTTACGATGCTTTTGGGCCCTGATCTGAGAAAGTTATTATTATTATTGGAGTTTTTTTTTTTAAAAACACTGGGTGGATTTGTATCATTATAGGGTGGTTGTGTACACACACTGCCAAGACACATCTATGTTCAAACAACATTTAAAAGTGAATTTTGCATCCGATGACCCCTTTAAGTCCCAGACAATAGTGCTGGGCTGTATACCGGTTCATACCGAATACCGGTGTTTATATAGTTAGTGCTGGGCGGTATACCGGTTCATACCGAATACCGGTGTTTATTTTTGTTATGATATGAATTTTAAAATACCGCAATACCGATGTATGTTGCTTAAACAACGTTCAGAACGCGACACTGTTTGAAAGGGGTCCCTTTTCACTGTTGCACTGTGGTGAGGGAACAGCTGTATGTGTTACTAAGCATGAAAGTGCCAAAACTGAAGCTGTAGAGCTAATAGAACGTAATGACACAGAAGAACTCATCCACATTGACCGCCACAAATATCCACCACCCCCTGCCATCAGCTCCCGCGTCTCAAACACACAGGAGCGCGACTTTAGCACTAGATTTAGCAACTTTCAGACCCTTTTAGCGGCTTTTTTCCATCGAATATTCATACTGACAAACCTAGCGACTTTTTTGGATAAACCTTAGCTATGGTTCAGTTGGAAGATTTCGCCAGTGCTGTCCCGCGATCATTCTAAGTCAATATACTGCAGTATTTCCTCTCTCAATCAGTAGAAAATATGGTTAACACCCAGTCATGCATGAAAAGAAAATACCGTCTTGTACCATGAAACCGGTATAATTTTGAAAAATACTGTGATATAAATTTTTGGTCATACCGCCCAGCACTACCAGACAAATGTGAAAAAACAAAAATGACTGAATGCATCTTTAAATAAAATCTTACGTAAACTATTGGCATTGTGATACATTAGATCTTATCGTAAATAATTATAACCGAATTTAAAATGCATATTGTAACAATGAATTTATAAGTGTTATGATGCATTAACTGTGGTTACAATTATTCATGAGATTGTACAATGCATTATAATGTGCATTATGTACATTAAAACTACTTTTATAATGCATTATACATAAAGGCTATAAAGGGTTAGTTCACCCAAAAATTTAAATTAGCCCATAAATGACTTACCCTCAAGTCATCCTAGGTGTATACGACTTTCTTCTTTCAGAAAAATCCAGTCGGAGTTACATAAAAAATTGCCTTTGATCTTTCAAATTTCCTGGCACTCAGCGGGTGTTGCATTGCTTCAGTCCAAAACAAGTTAAATAAAAAGCGCCCATCCATAAAACAAAGTGTCTCACATGGCTCCGGGGGGTGAACAAAGGCCTTCAGTAGCGAATCGATGTGTTTTTGTAAGAAAAATATCCATATTCAAAACGTAATAATCACTTG